>NC_091991.1:181542744-181585969 GCF_044704955.1 Pristiophorus japonicus | reverse complement strand
AGAGAGAGAGACTGGGGGAGAGAGAGAGAGACTGTGGGAGAGAGAGAGAGAGACTGTGGGGGAGAGAGAGAGAGACTGGGGGAGAGAGAGAGAGAGAGAGAGAGGGACTGGAGGGGGAGAGAGAGAGACTGGGGAGAGAGAGAGAGAGAGACTGGGGAAAGAGAGAGAGAGAGAGACTGGGAGAGAGAGAGAGAGAGAGAGAGAGACTTGGGGAGAGAGAGAGAGGGACTGGGGGAGAGAGAGAGAGAGAGAGAGGGACTGGGGGAGAGAGGGAGAGAGAGAGAAAGAGGCTGGGGGGAGAGAGAGAGAGAGAGATAATGGGGGAAGAGAGAGACTGGAGGAGAGAGAGAGAGAGAGACTGGGGGAGAGACAGAGAGAGAGAGAGACTGGGGGAGAGAGAGAGAGAGACTGGTGGAGAGAGAGAGAGAAACTGTGGGGAGAGAGAGACTGGGAGAGGGAGAGAGAGAACTGAGGGGGTTGGAGAGAGCGACTGGGAGAGAGAGCGAGAGAGAGACTGGGGGAGAGACAGAGAGGGACTGGGGCGGGAGACAGAGAGGGACTGGGGGGGGAGAGAGAGAGAGAGACTGGGGGAGAGAGAGAGAGAGACTAGGGAGAGAGAGAGAGAGGCTGGAGGGAGAGAGAGAGAGAGACTGGGAGAGAGTGCAAGGGACTGCGGGGTGGGGGAGAGAGAGAGATGGGGGAGAGAGAGAGAGAGACTGGGGAGAGAGAGAGAGAAAGGAGAGAGAGACTGGGGGAGAGAGAGAGAGAGACTGGGGGGAAGAGAGAGAGACACTGGGGGAGAGAGAGAGAGAGACTGGGGAGAGAGAGAGAGAGAGAAAGACTGGGGGAGAGAGATAGAGAGAGACTGGGGGAGAGAGATAGAGAGAGACTGCAGGAGAGAGAGAGGGAGAGACTGCAGGAGCGAGAGAGAGAGCGAGAGAGAGACTGGGAGAGAGAGAGAGAGAGAGACTGGGGGAGAGAGTGCAAGAGACTGTGGGGTGGGAGAGAGAGAGAGACTGGGGGAGAGAGAGAGAGAGAGAGAGACTGTGGGAGAGACAGAGAGAGAGGGGCTGGTGGAGAGAGAGAGAGACTAGGGGAGAGAGAGAGAGAGGCTGGGGGGGGAGAGAGAGAGAGAGAGAGACTGGGGGGAGAGAGAGAGAGAGAGACTGGGGGGAGAGAGAGAGAGAGAGAGAGAGAGAGACTGGGGGAGGGAGTGCAAGAGACTGCGGGGGGGGGGAAGAGAGAGAGAGAGAGAGAGACTGGGGGAGAGAGAGAGAGAGAGAGAGACGGGGAGAGAGAGAGAGACTGGGGGAGAGAGAGAGAGAGAGAGAGACTGGGGGAGAGAGAGAGACTGGGGGAGAGTCAGAGAGAGAAAGAGACTGGGGGAGAGAGAGAGAGAGACTGGTGGAGAGAGAGAGAGAGAGAGAAACTGGGGAAAGAGAGAGACTGGGGAGAGGGAGAGAGAGAAACTGAGGGGGGGTGGAGAGAGCGACTGGGAGAGTGAGCGAGAGAGAGAGACTGGGGGAGAGAAAAAGAGAGAGAGAGAGAGGGACTGGGGGAGAGACAGAGAGAGGGACTGTGGAGGGGAGAGACAGAGAGACTGGGGGAGAGAGAGAGAGAGAGAGACTGGGGGAGAGAGACTGGGGGAGAGAGTGCAAGAGACTGCGGGGGGTGGGGAAGAGAGAGAGAGAGAGAGAGACTGGATAAGATGAAGGGAGAGAGAGAGAGAGAGAGAGACTGGATAAGATGAAGGGAGAGAGAGAGAGACTGAGGGAGGAAGAGAGAGAGACTGGGGGAGGGAGGGAGGGAGAGAGGGAGAGAGAGACTGGGGGAGGGAGAGAGAGAGAGAGAGACTGGGGGAGGGAGGGAGAGAGACTGGGGGAGGGAGAGAGAGCGAGAGACTGGGGGAGGGAGAGAGAGACTGGGGGAGGGAGAGAGAGACTGGATAAGATGAAGGGAGAGAGAGAGAGACTGAGGGAGGAAGAGAGAGAGAGATTGGGGGAGGGAGGGAGAGAGAGACCAGAGGGGAGAGAGAGAGAGAGACTGGGGGAGGGAATGAGAGAGACTGGGGGACGGAAAGAGAGAGAGTTCTGTCCTTACACTACTTTAAATTCATACGAGGCACATTCTATGGACAAGGTCACTCTATGACCTGAACCTTTATTCCCAGGACCAAGAAGTGATGATCCTGTGTGGGACCTCTCTTTATATACCTGGATGACCAGGTGAGGAGTGTCTCCCACAAGTTCACCCCCTGTGATCAAGGTGTGCATTTCTTAGGTGTATACAGTGTACAGTGTTGTTACATGAAGGTTACAGTTACATGAAGGTTACATACATGACATCACCTCCCCCCAACGTCTTGTGGGGTCAACGATTAAGTCTTTCAGGCGGTCGACGCTCTCTCGTGGAGCGCCGCAGTTGGGGCTCTGGTTGTTGAGCCTTGGTATGCGTCTCTGTCCCCTGTGTGATTCCGGCCTGTCCGGGCTGACCGCAGGGACTGTGCATGCTGCTGAATGTTCTTGTTGTTCGTTCACTGGCGGTGGTGTGAGCAACATCTCATGGTTCCTCAGGGTCCTCGGTGTCCATGCTTTTTTTTACTTGGTCCAGATGCTTGCGGCATATCTGCCCATTGTTAAGTCTGACCACTATGACCCTATTCCCCTCTTTGCCAATTACAGAACCCTCAAACCACTGGGGCCCCAAAGCGTGATTAAGAACAAATACAGGGTCATCGATTTCTATATATCTCCCCTTTGAGTTGCGGTCATGGCACTCGATTTGGGACTGACGCTTGCCCTCAACAATGTCTGACAAGACTGGATGAATGAGGGACAGCCGAGTTTTAAGTGTACGTTTCATGAGTAGTTCCGCTGGCGGGACTCCCGTGAGCAAATGCGGTCGGGACCTGTAGGCCAGCAGGAGGCGTAATAGGCGGCATTGAAGGGAGGGTCCTTGAATCCGGGGCATGTCTTGTTTTATGATTTGGAACGCACGTTCCGCCTGGCCATTGGAAGCCGGCTTGAATGGTGCTGTCCTGATGTGTTTGATGCCATTACCCGATATGAACTCCCGGAATTCATAGCTAGTGAAACACGGGCCGTTGTCGCTAACCAGGATGTCCGGCAAGCCGTGGGTCGCAAAGACCGTACGCAGACTCTCCGCAGTGATGGATGTCGTGCACGAATTCAATATGATGCACTCGATCCATTTCGAGTACGCATCAACAACAATGAGGAACATTTTTCCCATGAATGGGCCCGCGTAGTCTACATGAATACGTGACCATGGCCTGGTGGGCCAGGGCCACGGGCTGAGTGGAGCCTCCCTGGGGGCGTTGCCCAGCTGGGCACACGTCGTGCAACTACGAACACAGTGTTCCAGGTCTGAGTCAATTCCCGGCCACCTTACATGTGACTGGGCAATGGCCTTCATTAGCACGATGCCTGGGTGTTCACTGTGGAGTTCCCTGATGAATGCTTCCCTTCCCTTCTGGGGCATGACTACCCGGCTGCTACATAGTAGGCAGTCGGCTTGGATGGAGAGCTCATCCATCCGTCTGGGAGAGAGAGAGGGAGAGAGAGAGACTGTGGGAGGGAGAGAGAGAGAGATTGGGGGAGGGAGGGAGAGAGAGACTGGGGGAGGGAGGGAGAGAGAGACTGGGGGAGGGAGGGAGGGAGAGAGAGACTGAGGGAGAGTGAGACTGGGGGAGGGAGGGAGAGAGAGAGAGAGAAAGAGACTGGAGGAGGGAGGGAGAGAGAAAGACTGGGGAGGGAGAGAGAGTGAGAGACGGAGAGAGAGAGACTGGGGGAGGGAGAGAGAGAGAGAGAGACTGAGGGAGAGCGAGAGAGACTGGATAAGAGGGAGGGAGGGAGACTGGGGGAGGGAGAGAGGGAGACTGGGGGAGGGAGGGAGAGGGAGACTGGCGGAGGGAGGGAGAGGGAGACTGTGGGAGGGAGGGAGAGGGAGACTGCGGGAGGGAGGGAGAGGGAGACTGCGGGAGGGAGGGAGAGAGAGAGAGACTGTGGGAGGGAGACTGGGGGAGGGAGGGAGAGGGAGACTGGGGGAGGGAGGGAGTGGGAGACTGCAGGAGGGAGGGAAACTGGGGGAGAGAGAGAGAGACCGGGGGAGAGAGAGAGAGAGAGAGACTAGGGGAGGGAGAGAGGGAGACTGGGGGAGGGAGGGAGAGGGAGACTGGGGGAGGGAGGGAGAGGGAGACTGCGGGAGGGAGGGAGAGGGAGACTGCGGGAGGGAGGGAGAGGGAGACTGCGGGAGGGAGGGAGAGAGAGAGAGACTGTGGGAGGGAGACTGGGGGAGGGAGGGAGAGGGAGACTGGGGGAGGGAGGGAGTGGGAGACTGCAGGAGGGAGGGAAACTGGGGGAGAGAGAGAGAGACCGGGGGAGAGAGAGAGAGAGACTGGGGGAGAGAGACTGGGCGAGAGAGAGAGATCGAAAGAGAGACTGGGGGAGAGAGAGTGAGAGAGAGAGAGAGAGAGAGAGAGAGAGAAAAACTGAGAGAGAGCGAGAGACTGGGGGAGAGAGAGAGACTGGGGGAGAGAGAGAGACTGGGGGAGAGAGAGAGATCGAAAGAGAGACTGGGGAGAGAGAGAGAAACTGAGAGAGAGCGAGAGACTGGGGGAGAGAGAAAGACTGGGGGAGGGGGAGAGAGAGAGACTGGGGGGAGAGAGAGAGAGAGAGAGACTAGGGGGGAGAGACTGGGCGAGAGAGAGAGATCGAAAGAGAGACTGGGGGAGAGAGAGAGAGAGAGAGAGAGAGAGAGAAAAACTGAGAGAGAGCGAGAGACTGGGGGAGAGAGAGAGACTGGGGGAGAGAGAGAGACTGGGGGAGAGAGAGAGATCGAAAGAGAGACTGGGGAGAGAGAGAGAAACTGAGAGAGAGCGAGAGACTGGGGGAGAGAGAAAGACTGGGGGAGGGGGAGAGAGAGAGACTGGGGGGAGAGAGAGAGAGAGAGAGACTAGGGGGGAGAAGAGAGACCGGGGGTGGGGGGAGAGAGAGAGAGAGAGACCGGGGGTGGGGGTTGGGGCATGAGAGACAGATAGAGTCCGGGGGGTGGGGGGAGAGAGAGAGAGAGAGACTGGGGGAGAAAGAAAGAGAGAGACTGGGGGAGAGAGAGAGAGAGAGAGACCAGGGGAGAGAGAGAGGGAGAAAGAAACTGGGGGAGTGAGAGGGGGAGAGAGACTGGGGGAGTGAGAGGGGGAGAGAGACTGGGTGAGAGAGAGAGAGAAAGACTGGTTGAGAGAGAGACTGGGCGGAGGGAGCAAGGTAGACTGGGTGAGAGAGACTGGGGGAGGGAGAGAGACTGGGGCGGAGGAGAAAGACAAAAGCAACCTGTATTTCTATAGTTATTATATTTTCGGTACGACCTTACAAACACACAGGTTCGAAGATGGCTGATAACTTCAAGAAGCTTGTCAGGTGACCTGTTTATTCTTGTAAATAGGAATGGCTGCACTGCCACAGTAGTCCACTGGGTGGAGCTATATATATTACACTTCTCCCTCCTTAATGAAGAAGTAATTCTAACCAACAATCATCATATATAACTTGCATGGTTATACATAACAAAAGATATGGACTATTTTGCCATATTTACAAATCAAGCTTAATCACTTGTTTTCTGTTTTGAAGAGGATAACTTCGCTCTCAAACAGAACCTTCCAAACATGGTGTTGAACGTAGACTCATTCTCAGCTGATCCTGAGGAAAGTTTTCCTCCAAGGGATGCCCTTGATTTCCGGTTGAACTCTCTACAACTTCTGACTGTGTGTCTGCCTGACTCAGCCCCAGACTTAAATTCTGACTTTCTCTTGGACTTGTTTCCAGTACATTTGATGTAGGATTTGCTACTGGTACTGTACTTGTATCAAAACTATCTGATGAGTCAGAAATAATTGAATCATTCCAACCTTCAACTCCTTCCACGTCTGTAGGTAAAATATGATCAATATGAGCAAACCTAACATGTCCATGATCAAACATCTTGACCAAATATGTGCAAGGACCACATATCTTCACCACTCTTCCTGGTAACCACTTTAACCATTTATGGTGATGGTTCTTAAAGAAGGGTAACTTTGAAGGTATGAGGCATGAATTGGCTAGGATAGATTGGCGAATGATACTTAAGGGGTTGACTGTGGATGGGCAATGGCAGACATTTAGAGACCGCATGGATGAATTACAACAATTGTACATTCCTGTCTGGCGTAAAAATAAAAAAGGGAAGGTGGCTCAACCGTGGCTATCTAGGGAAATCAGGAATAGTATTAAAGCCAAGGAAGTGGCATACAAATTGGCCAGAAATAGCAGCGAACCTGGGGACTGGGAGAAATTTAGAACTCAGCAGAGGAGGACAAAGGGTTTGATTAGGGCAGGGAAAATGGAGTACGAGAAGAAGCTTGCAGGGAACATTAAGGCGGATTGCAAAAGTTTCTATAGGTATGTAAAGAGAAAAAGGTTAGTAAAGACAAACATAGGTCCCCTGCAGTCAGAATCAGGGGAAGTCATAACGGGGAACAAAGAAATGGCAGACCAATTGAACAAGTACTTTGGTTCAGTATTCACTAAGGAGGACACAAACAACCTTCCGGATATAAAAGGGGTCAGAGGGTCTAGTAAGAAGGAGGAACTGAGGGAAATCCTTATTAGTCGGGAAATTGTGTTGGGGAAATTGATGGGATTGAAGGCCGATAAATCCCCAGGGCCTGATGGACTGCATCATAGAGTACTTAAGGAGGTGGCCTTGGAAATAGCGGATGCATTGACAGTCATTTTCCAATATTCCATTGACTCTGGATCAGTTCCTATCGAGTGGAGGGTAGCCAATGTAACCCCACTTTTTAAAAAAGGAGGGAGAGAGAAAACAGGGAATTATAGACCGGTCAGCCTGACCTCAGTAGTGGGTAAAATGATGGAATCAATTATTAAGGATGTCATAGCAGCGCATTTGGAAAATGGTGACATGATAGGTCCAAGTCAGCATGGATTTGTGAAGGGAAAATCATGCTTGACAAATCTTCTGGAATTTTTTGAGGATGTTTCCAGTAAAGTGGACAAAGGAGAACCAGTTGATGTGGTATATTTGGACTTTCAGAAGGCTTTCAACAAGGTCCCACACAAGAGATTAATGTGCAAAGTTAAAGCACATGGGATTGGGGGTAGTGTGCTGACGTGGATTGAGAACTGGTTGTCAGACAGGAAGCAAAGAGTAGGAGTAAATGGGTACTTTTCAGAATGGCAGGCAGTGACTAGTGGGGTACCGCAAGGTTCTGTGCTGGGGCCCCAGCTGTTTACATTGTACATTAATGATTTAGACGAGGGGATTAAATGTAGTATCTCCAAATTTGCGGATGACACTAAGTTGGGTGGCAGTGTGAGCTGCGAGGAGGATGCTATGAGGCTGCAGAGTGACTTGGATAGGTTAGGTGAGTGGGCAAATACATGGCAGATGAAGTATAATGTGGATAAATGTGAGGTTATCCACTTTGATGGTAAAAACAGAGAGACAGACTATTATCTGAATGGTGACAGATTAGGAAAAGGGAAGGTGCAACGAGACCTGGGTGTCATGGTACATCAGTCATTGAAGGTTGGCATGCAGGTACAGCAGGCGGTTAAGAAAGCAAATGGCATGTTGGCCTTCATAGCGAGGGGATTTGAGTACAGGAGCAGGGAGGTGTTGCTACAGTTGTACAGGGCCTTGGTGAGGCCACACCTGGAGTATTGTGTACAATTTTGGTCTCCTAACTTGAGGAAGGACATTCTTGCTATTGAGGGAGTGCAGCGAAGATTCACCAGACTGATTCCCGGGATGGTGGGACTGACCTATCAAGAAAGACTGGATCAACTAGGCTTGTATTCACTGGAGTTCAGAAGAATGAGGGGGCCTCATAGAAACGTTTAAAATTCTGACGGGTTTAGACAGGTTAAATGCAGGAAGAATGTTCCCAATGTTGGGGAAGTCCAGAACCAGGGGTCACAGTCTAAGGATAAGGGGTAAGCCATTTAGAACCGAGATGAGGAGAGACTTCTTCACCCAGAGAGTGGTGAACCTGTGGAATTCTCTGCCACAGAAAGTGGTTGGGGCCAATTCACTAAATATATTCAAAAGGGAGTTAGATGAAGTCCTTACTACTCGGGGGATCAAGGGGTATGGCGAGAAAGCAGGAAGTGGGTACTGAAGTTTCATGTTCAGCCATGAACTCATTGAATGGCGGTGCAGGCTAGAAGGGCTGAATGGCCTACTCCTGCACCTATTTTCTATGTTTCTATGTTTCTATGTTTCTTCACTCTCACCTTCTGATGTAATTTCATAATTCTCTCTCTTACTCTGCCTCTATCATGATTCTCTTTCTGTCTTAATTGTTTCTCTTCTACGGACTGTGCTAAGTTTGGTTTTAACAACGAGAATCTGATTTGTGGCTGTCGTTTGAGAAACAACTCTGCTGGTGTTCTACCAGTAGTTGTATGAGGAGTATTAAGATACGTAATTAGAAAATTAGCCAATTTATGGTCCAATGACAACTGTCGTTCTTTGAATTTGGATCCAACATCTGTTTGATGAGGGCAAGTTGGAGAATTTGTACAGTGTGCTCTGCTGCACCATTCAATGCAGGATGGTATGGTGGAACCTTGGTATGTTTCACACCATTTTTGCTCGTGAATTGTGCAAATTCTTCTGAACAAAATTGTGGTCCATTATCAGAAACAATTTCTTCTGGGAGGCCAAATGAAGAAAGCAATCTTCGCAAAATGTCTAATGTTTTACTTGTTATTTTCCGCATTGAAAACACCTCGACCCACTCCGAATGGCTATCAATCACAATGAACAATTGCTGTTCTTCTAACTCAGCAAAGTTGATATGTAAGCTTTGCCACACCCTGGGAAGCCATTTCCATGGCTGTAATTGTACTAGTGGTGATTTCTTGCTCACCAGTTGACATGTCGTACACTGACTGATGATGTACTCTATATCTTTATCTAGACCTGGCCACCATAAGTGATTGCATGCAAAACTCTTGGTCAAGCACATTCCCAGGTGCTGGTCATGAAGATCTCCTAATAATTTGGACCTGAATTTTTTTGGTATAACCACTCTTGCACCCCACAGTTTTTATTGACTGATAATTAATTCCTACAAATGAAGAATGGATGCATATCTTTCTCTGATACCTGCTTTGGCCAGCTATTTGCGATGTAATCATACACCTTTGACATAACTGGGTTAATTTTGGTTGCTCTACCAATCTCTTCAGCTGTGACTGGCAGTTCATCGATGTGTGAAAAATAAAACGCTTCTTCCCTATCAGGTGCAACTTGTGATGGGGAAGGCAATCTAGATATAGCATGGCAGGAGAGCCCAGTCCCATGTTATGTTCCTCCTGTGCAATGTGGGAACTCAGGGACGCTTCCAGTGTCCCTGACAACTACATGTGCAGGAAGTGTATCCTGCTGCAGCACCTGACATTGCGGCACTGAAGCTGTGCATGGATTCACTCTGGAGCATCTGCGATGCTGAGGATATTGTGAATAGCACGTTTAGTCAGTTGGTCACACTGCAGCTAAAGTTTACTCGGGTAGATAGGGAATGGGTGACCATCAGGAAGAGCAGTGGAAGGAAGGTAGTGCAGGGGTCCCCTGCGGTCATCCCCCTCCAAAACAGATACACCACCTTGGGCACTGTTGGGAGGGGAATGACTCATCAATGGAAGCCATCAGCAGCCAAGTTAATGACAGCATGGTTGGCTATGCTGCACAGGAGGGCAGGAAGAGGAGTGGGAAAGCTATAGTGGTAGGCAATTCTATTGTAAGAGGAATAGACGTTTCTGTGGCGACAATCGAGACTCCAGGATGGTATGTTGCCTCCCTGGTGCAAGGGTCAAGGATGTCTCGGAGCGGCTGCAGGCCATTCTGAAAAGGGAGAGTGAACAGCCACTTGTCATGGTGCATATAGGTACCAACGATATAGGTAAAAAACGGGATGAAGTCCTACAAGCTGAATTTAGGGAGCTAGGAGTTAAATTAAAAAGTAGGACCTCAAAGGTAGTAATCTCAGGATTGCTACCAGTGCCACATGCTAGACAGAGTAGAAATAGCAGGATAGCTAAGATGTATATGTGGCTTGAGGAATGGTGCAAGAGGGAGGGATTCAAATTCCTGGGGCATTGGAGCTGGTTCTGGGGGAGGTGGGACCAGTACAAACCGGACGGTCTGCACCTGAGCAGGACCGGAACCAATGTCATGGGGGGAGTTTGCTAGTGCTGTTGAGGAGGAGTTGAACTAATATGGCAGGGGGATGGGAACCTATGCAGGGAGACAGAGGGAAGTACAATGGGGGCAGAAGCAAAAGATAGAAAGAAGAAAAGTAAAAGTGGAGGGCAGAGAAACCCAAGGCAAAAATCAAAAAAGGCCACATTACAGCAAAATTCTAAAGGGGCAAAGTGTGTTAAAAAGACAAGCCTGAAGGCTCTATGCCTCAATGCAAGGAGTATTCATAATAAGGTGGACGAATTAACTGCGCAGGCAGCTATTAATGAATATGATATAATTGGCATTACAGAGACATGGCTCCAGGGTGACCAAGGCTGGGAACTCAACATCCAGGGGTATTCAACATTCCGGAAGGATAGACAGAAAGGAAAAAGAAGTGGGGTAGCATTGCTGGTGAAAGAGGAAATTAATGCAATAATAAGGAAGGACATTAGCTTGGATGATGTGGAATCTGTAAGGTTAGAGCTGCGGAATACCAAAGGGCAGAAAACGCTAGTGGGAGTTGTGTACAGACACCAAACAGTAGCAGTGAGGTTGGGGACAGCATCAAACAAGAAATTAGGGATACATGCAGTAAGGGTACAGCAGTTATCGTAGGTGACTTTAATCTACATATTGATCGGGCTAACCAAACTGGTAGCAATACAGTGGAGGAGGATTTCCTGGAGTGTATTAGGGATGGTTTTCTAGACCAATATGTCGAGGAACCAACTAGAGGGCTGGCCATCCTAGACTGGGTGATGTGTAATGAGAAAGGACTAATCTTGTTGTGCGAGGGACCTTGGGGAAGAGTGACCATAATCTGGTAGAATTCTTTATTAAGATGGAGAATGACACAGTTAATTCAGAGACTAGGGTCCTGAACTTAGGGAAAGGTAACTTCGATGGTATGAGACATGAATTGGCTAGAACAGACTGGCGAATGATACTGTAAAGTCCTGTCCCCTCAGTACAGATTCACTTGAGGCATGTAGTGAAGTCAAGGTCACTCTGGACCTGCACCTTTATTTCACAGCTCTGGAATGCTGCACTTGCCTGAGACCTGTCCTTATTTACCTGTCTCTTGCAAGTGCACCCCTGGTGGTAAGGTATGCTGGTGGTTACAGGTCATATCTTATTACAGTCATGTATAGCATGTTAGGATACAGTTATATATAATAATGTAAGATACATGACATCACCCTCCCCCAAGGTCTTATTGTCTTTATAGGTTCAGTCTCTCACGTGGTCTACGCTCTCCCGTGGAGCGTCTGAGTTGTGGTTCAGTTGTTTGCCTTGGTGTCTGTTTTTCTTTGGGTGTGGTTGCTGGTATCTCGCCTGGGCTGTCTGTTTCGATTGGTGTGATTGTTGTTGACTCGCCTGGGCTGTCTGTTGGGATTGCCCTTTCCTCAGGTTATTCCCTCTGTCTGTCCACCAGGTGTGGTGCGAGTTCCACATTGTAGTCTGCCTCTGGTTCCGCAGTGTTGTTGGTAAATCTGCTTTTGACTTGGTCTACATGCCTCCGGCAGGTTTTGCCATTGTCCATTTGTACTACCAGTAGCCTGTTTCCTTCCTTGCCCGTTACTGTCCCTGCAAGCCATTTGGGACCCCTGCCATAGTTTAGTACAAACACTTTGTCCCCTATCTCATTTCATCTCCCCCTCGAATTTCTGTCATGGTACTCAGTCAGCTTACGGCGCTTTGCCTCAATGATTTTGTGCATGTCTGGGAGGATTAATGAGAGCCTTGTTTTTAAAGTCCTTTTCCTCAACAGTTGCGCGGGGAGGATCCCAGTCAGTGAGTGCGGACGAGATCTGTATGCCAACAGCAGTCGCGACAGGCGACCCTGCAGCGTGGGACCTTGGATTTTAAGTATGTCTTGTTTAATGATTTGCACTGCTCTCTCCGCCTGGCCGTTGGAGGCCGGCTTGAACGGTGCCGTTTTGACGTGATTTATGCCGTGGTCAATTATAAAGTCTTGGAATTCTGCGCTGGTGAAGCACGGACCATTGTCACTGACCAATATGTCAGGGATTCCGTGCGTTGCAAACATGGTTGCGAGGCTCTCCACAGTGGTGGAGGTTGTGCTCGAGTTTAAAATGGTGCATTCGATCCACTTTGAAAATGCATCTACAACTATGAGGAACATTTTGCCCATGAATGGGCCCGCATAGTCTACGTGCACCCGCGACCACGATTTGATAGGCCAGGGCCAGGGGCTCAGTGGAGCCTCCCTGGGGGCATTGCTGAGTTGGGCACAAATGGTGCACCTTCGGACGCAGAGCTCCAAGTCCGCGTCAATACCAGGCCACCAGATGTGGGATCTGGCTATGGCCTTCATGAGAACGATTCCCGGGTGCTCGCGGTGGAGCTCCCGGACAAATACCTCTCTGCCTCGCAGAGGCATGACTACTCGGCTGCCCCACATCAGGCAGTCTGCTTGTAGTGATAGCTCATGCATGCGCCTGTGAAAGGGTTTTAGTTCCTCGAGGCAGGCATCGTGAGCCTCTGCCCAGTCACCGGTTAGGACACATCTTTTTACTAAGGATAACGTGGGGTCGCTGGCCATCCAGGCTTTGATTTGGCGAGCCGTCATGGGCGAACCTGTGGCTTCAAAGGCATTGATTGCCATGACTATCTCACAGTCCTGTTCGTCAGACCCTTCCGTGGTTGCCAGGGGTAGCCTGCTGAGCGCGTCGCCACAGTTGACTGTGCCTGGTCTGTGCCTTATGGTATAGTCGTAGGACGCCAGCATGAATGCCCACCATTGAATTCGCGCCGAGGCATTGCCGTTTATTGCCTTGCTCTCGGATAGGAGGGACGTGAGGGGCTTGTGGTCGGTTTCTAATGCGAACTTGGCCCCAAAAAGGTATTGGTGCATCTTTTTGACACCGTACACGCATGCGAGCACCTCCTTCTCTACCATTACGGAACCCACGCTCTGCCCACGAAAATGACCTGGAGGCATAAGCTATGGGTTGTAATTTGCCCGCACTATTGACATGTTGCAAAACGCACCCGACCCCATACGCTGACGCATCGCATGTGAGAACTAGCTTTTTACCTGGGTCAAAGAAAGTCAAAGCACTGTTGGAAGGTTGCGTGCCTTATTGAAGGCGCGTTCCTGGGTGTCCCCCCAAAACCAGTCGCACCCCTTTCTGAGTAGCACGTGGAGAGGCTCCAGCAGCGTGCTTAAGCTCTGCATAAAGTTCCCAAAGTAATTGAATAGCCCGAGAAAGGCGCGCAGTTCTGAGACATTCCGGGGCCTGGGTGCCAGGTGAATTGCTTCTGTTTTGGATTCTGTTGGGCGAATTCCATCAGCGGCAATCCTTCTGCCCAAAAATTCAACCTCGGGTGCAAGAAACAGGCACTTGGATTTCTTGACTCGTAGGCCGACCCGATCCAACCGCTTTAGTACTTCCTCCAAATTACGGAGATGGGAGTCGGTGTCCCTGCCCGTGATAAGTATGTCGTCTTGAAATACAACTGTCCCCGGGATGGACTTGAGCAGACTCTCCATGTTGCACTGGAATATGGCAGCTGCCAACCTGATGCCAAATGGGCATCGATTGTACATGAAAAGGCCTCGATGTGTGTTGATGGTGGTGAGTAGCTTGGATTCCTCTGACAATTCTTGCATCATATACGCAGATGTGAGGTCTAATTTTGAGAAAAGTTTACCTCCAGCCAATGTGGCAAATAAGTCCTCCGCTCTGGACAGCGGGTACTGGTCCTGTAGGGAGACTCTGTTTATGGTAGATTTGTAGTCCCCACAGATTCGTACGGATCCATCAGGCTTCATGACTGGGATGATGGGACTTGCCCAGTTGCTAAATTCCACAGGTGATATAATGCCTTCTCGCAGAAGCCTGTCTAGTTCGTGTTCAATCTTTTCCCTCATCACATAGGGTACAGCTCTGGCCTTGTGATGGACCGGTCTAGCATCCTGTGTGATGTAGATTTTGACTTTGGCCCCTTTGAAAGTGCCCACACCTGGCTGAAAGAGATGTTCAAATCGCTTTATAACTGTTGAGCAGGAGGTCCGTTCCTCTAATGACATGGCATGGACATCATCCCATTTCCAGTTTAGTTTTGCCAGCCAGCTTCTCCCCAGCAGTACTGGGGGGTCTCCGGGGACAATCCACAGGGGAAGTCAGTTCACTGTCCCTTTGTGTGTGACAGAGAGCATGGCGCTGCCGAGGACTGGTACGATTTCTTTGGTATAGGTCCTTAGTGTGGTGTCGACCCTTGTGAGTTTTGGTCTGTCCCTTTTATGCGGCCACAGTTGTTCAAATTGTTGAGCGCCCATGAGAGATTGACTCGCTCCCATATCCAGCTCCATGTTGACAGACATCCCGTTGAGTAGGATCCTCATCATTATAGGAGGCATCCTGTTGTAGGAGCAGCGGCCATTGATCGTGTTGACCCGCTGTACACAGGTGTCCCGAGTACTGTCCCCATCATCTTCTGGTCCGCTTTCCGACCCATCCGATTCGTATACCAGCCGAGCTGCCGTTTTTTTGCACATGTGGGCCAAATGCCCTGTATATTCACAGTTCCTGCAAACAGCCTGCTGAAATCGACATCCCCTTGCCGAGTGCCCACCCCCACACCTCCAGCACAGACCTGTTCCATTGTTCAAAGAGTTTCCAAAGAATGAGCTGCGTCTGGCTGATCTCTCTTGAGCTTCTCTCAGTTTGTAGTTGATTGCTCGCATTGTTGGTTGATGAGGTGTGAATGGCCGTTCCTGTGGCCCTTGATGGCTTCTGCCTGCTGTCGAGAGCCTGTTTTCCCGGTTTTGTCTGTGTGTGGGGGTAGCAGCTTGTTTAGTGCTGTGAACTTCTTGTTCCAATATTTCGTTAGTTGTCGTACCTGCATTGTAAATCAACCTCGTTTCTTCTTCCCCTACCAAGAATGTCTGTGCAACCAGTGCTGCTGCCTCTAAGGTCAGATTCTTGGTCTCTATGAGCTTTCGGAATATGCCTGCGTGGCCTATTCCTTCAATGAAAAAGTCTCTCAGCATTTCTCTCCTCAGTTCATTGGAGAACGCACATAAACTAGCCAACCTCCGAAGTTCCGCCACGAAGTCGGGTATGCTCTGGCCCACACAGCGTCTGTAGTTGTAGAACCTGTGTCTGACCATGTGTGAGCTACTCGCTGGCTTCAGGTGGTCTCTTACCAGTTTGCTCAATTCTTCAAACGACTTGCTTGCTGGTTTCTCGGGTGCCAACAGAAGCTTCATTAAAGCGTATGTTTTCGAGCCACAGCTGGTCAAGAGATGAGCTCTTCTCTTGTCTGCCTTATCGTCGCCTAACCAGTCTTTGGTTACAAAGCTTTGCTGGAGCCTTTCTATAAAGTCCTCCCAATTGTCTCCCGCATTGTACTTTTCATCTGATCCGTTGTTCGCCATTCTGTGGATTCTGTAATCCCGTAACTCGTCGCCACTGTAAAGTCCTGTCCCCTCAGTACAGATTCACACGAGGCATGTAGTGAAGTCAAGGTCACTCTGGACCTGCACCTTTATTTCACAGCTCTGGAATGCTGCACTTGCCTGAGACCTGCCCTTATATACCTGTCTCTTGCAAGTGCACCCCTGGTGGTAAGGTATGCTGGTGGTTACAGGTCATATCTTATTACATTCAGGTATAGCAGGTTGGGATACAGTTATATATAGTAATGTAAGATACATGACAGATACTTAAAGGGTTGAAGGTGGATAGGCAATGGCAAACATTTAAGGATCACATGGATGAACTTCAACAATTCTACATCCTGGTCTGGAGTAAAAATAAAACGGGGAAGGTGGCTCAACCGTGGCTAACAAGGGAAATTAAGGATAGTGTTAAATCCAAGGAAGAGGCATATAAATTGGCCAGAAAAAGCAGCAAACCTGAGGACTGGGAGAAATTTAGAATTCAGCAGAGGAGGACAAAGGGTTTAATTAGGAGGGGGGAAATAGAGTTTGAGAGGAAGCTTGCTGGGAACATAAAAACTGACTGCAAAAGCTTCGATAGATATGTGAAGAGAAAAAGATTAGTGAAGACAAACGTAGGTCCCTTGCAGTCAGAATCAGGTGAATTTATAATGGGGAACAAAGAAATGGCAGACCAATTGAACAAATCCTTTTATTCTGTCTTCAGGAAGGAAGACATAGAAACATAGAAACATAGAAAATAGGTGCAGGAGTAGGCCATTTGGCCCTTCAAGCTGCACCACCATTCAATAAGATCATGGCTGATCATCACCTCAGTATCCCTTTCCTGCTTTCTCTCCATACCCCTTTTTCCCTTTAGCTGTAAGGGCCACATCTAACTCCCTCTTGAATATATCCAATGAACTGACATCAACAACTCTCTGCACAGGGAATGCCACAGGTTAACAACTCTCTGAGTGAAGAAGTTTCTCCTCATCTCAGTCCTAAATGGCCTACCACTTATCCTAAGACTGTGTCCCCTGGTTCTGGACTTCCCCAACATCGGGAACAATCTAACCGCATCTAACCTGTCCCGTCCTGTCAGAATCTTGTGTGTTTCTATGAGATCCCCTCTCATCCTTCTAAACTCCAATGTATAAAGGCCCAGTTGATCCAGTCTCTCCCCATATGTCAGTCCAGCCGTCCCGGGAATCAGTCTGGTGAACCTTCGCTGAACTCCCTCAATAGCAAGAATGTCCTTCCTCAGATTAGGAGACCAAAACTGAACACAATATTCCAGGTGAGGCCTCACCAAGGCCCTGTACAACTGCAGTAAGACCTCCCTGCTCCTATACTCAAATCCCCTAGCTATGAAGGCCAACATACCATTGGCCTTCTTTACCGCCTGCTGTACCTATATGCCAACGTTCAATGACTGATGAACCATGACACCCAGGTCTCGTTGCACCTCCCCTTTTCCTAATCTGCCGCCATTCAGATGATATTCTGTCTTCGAGTTTTTGTCCCCAAAGTGGATAACCTCACATTTATCCACATTATACTGCATCTGCCATGCATTTGCCCACTCACCTAACCTGTCCAAGTCCCCCTGCAGCCTCTTAGCATCCTCCTCACAGCTCACACCGCCACCCAGTTTAGTGCCATCTGCAAAATTGGAGATATTACACTCGATTCCTTCATCCAAATCATTGATGTATATTGTAAAGAGCTGGGGTCCCAGCACTGAGCCCTGCGGCATTCCACTAGTCACTGCCTGCCATTCTGAAAAGGACCCATTTATCCTGACTCTCTGCTTCCTGTCTGCCAACCAGTTCTCTATCCACGTCAGTACATTACCCCCAATACCATGTGCTTTGATTTTGCACACCAATCTCTTGTGTGGGACCTTGTCAAAAGCCTTTTGAAAGTCCAAATACACCACATCCACTGGTTCTCCTCTTGTCCACTCTACTAGTTACATCCTCAAAAAATTCCAGAAGATTTGTCAAGCATGATTTCCCTTTCATAAATCCATGCTGACTTGGACCGATCCTGTCACTGCTTTTCAAATGCGCTGCTATTTCATCCTTAATAATTGATTCCAACATTTTCCCCACTACTGATGTCAGGCTAACCGGTCTATAATTACCCACTTTCTCTCTCCCACCCTTTTTAAAAAGTGGTGGTACATTAGCTACCCTCCAGTCCATAGGAACTGATCCAGAGTCGATAGACTGTTGGAAAATGATCACCAATGCATCCACTATTTCTAGGGCCACTTCCTTAAGTACTCTGGGATGCAGACTATCAGGCCCTGGGGATTTATCGGCCTTCAATCCCATCAATTTCCCTAACACAATTTCCCACCTAATAAGGATATCCTTCAGTTCCTCCTTCTCATGAGACCCTCAATCCCCTAGTACTTCCGGAAGGTTATTTGTGTCTTCCTTCATGAAGACAGAACCAAAGTATTTGTTCAATTGGTCTGCCATTTCTTTGTTCCCCATTATAAATTCACCTGAATCCAACTGCAAGGGACCTAATTTTGTTTTCAGTAATCTTTTTCTCTTCACTTATCTATAGAAGCTTTTGCAATCAGTTTTTATGTTCCCGGCAAGCTTCTTCTCGTACTCTATTTTCCCCCTCTGAATTAAACCCTTAGTCTTCCTCTGCTGAATTCTAAATTTCTCCCGGTCCTCAGGTTTGCTGATTTTACTGGCCAATTTATATGCCTCTTCCTTGGATTTAACATGGATCCTTAATTTCCCTTGTTAGCCACGGTTGAGCCACTTACCCCATTTTATTTTTACTCCAGACAGGGATGTACAATTGCTGAAGTTCATCCATGTGATCTTTAAAGGTTTGCCATTGCCTATCCACCATCAACCCTTCCGGAAATACTAGGGGACAGAAGGTCTATGGAGAAGGAGGAACTGAAGGAAATCTTTATTAGTCAGGAAATTGTGTGAGGGAAATTGATGGGATTGAAGGCCGATTATTCCCCAGGGCCTGACAGTCTGCATCCCAGAGTACTTAAGGAAGTGGCCCTAGAAATAGTGGATGCATTTGTGATCATTTTCCAACAGTCTATCGACTCTAGATCAGTTCCTATGGACTGGAGGGTAGCTAAGGTAACACCACTTTTTAAGAATGGAGGGAGAGAGAAAACGGGGAATTATAGACCGGTTAGCCTGACATCAGTGGTGGGGAAAATGTTGGAATCAATTATTAAAGATGAAATAACAGCGCATTTGGAAAGCAGTGACAGGATCGGTCCAAGTCAGCATGGATTCATGAAAGGGAAATCATGCTTGACAAATCTTCTAGAATTTTTTGAGGTTGTAACTAGTCGAGTGGACAAGGGAGAACCAGAGGATGTGGTGTATTTGGTCTTTCAAAAGGCTTTTGACAAGGTCCTACGCAGGAGATTGGTGTGCAAAATTAAAGCACATGGTATTGGGGGTAATGTATTGACGTGGATAGAGAACTGGTTGGCAGACAGGAAGCAGAGAGTCGGGATAAATGGGTCGTTTTCAGAATGGCAGGCAGTAACTAGTGGGGTGCTGCAGGGCTCAGTGCTGGGACCCCAGCTATTCACAAAATACATCAATGATTTAGATCAAGGAATTGAGTGTAATATCTCCTAGTTTGCAGATGACACTAAGCTGGGTGATGGTGTGAGCTGTGAGGAGGATGCTAAGAGGCTGTAGGGTGACTTGGACAGGTTAGGTGAGTGGACAAATACATGGCAGATGCAGTATAATGTAGATAAATGTGAGGTTATCCACTTTGGGGGCAAAAACACGAAGGCAGAATATTATCTGAATGGCGGCAGATTAGGAAAAGGGGAGGTGCAACGAGACCTGGGTGTCATGGTACATCAGTCATTGAAAGTTGGCATGCAGGTACAGCAGGCGGTGAAGAAGGCAAATGGCATGTTGGCCTTCATAGCTAGGGGATTTGAGTATAGGAGCAGGGAGGTCTTACTGCATTTGTACAGGGCCTTGGTGAGGACTCACCTGGAATATTGTGTTCAGTTTTGGTCTCCTAATCTGTGGAAGGACATTCTTGCTATTGAGGGAGTGCAGGCAAGGTTCACCAGAATGATTCCTGGGATGGCAGGACTGACATATGAGGAGAGACTGGATCGACTGGGCCTGTATTCACTGGAGCTTAGAAGAATGAGAGGGGATCTCATAGAAACATATAAAATACTGACAGAACTGGACAGGTTAGATGCAGGAAGAATGTTCCCGCTGTTGGGGAAGTCCAGAACCAGGGACACGGTCTAAGGATGAGGGATAAGTCATTTTGGACTGAGATGAGAAGAAACTTCTTCACTCAGAGAGTTGTTAACCTGTGGAATTCTCTACCGCAGAGAGTTGTTGATGCCAGTTCGTTGGATACATTTAAGAGGGAGTTAGATATGGCTCTTACGGCTAAAGGGATCAAGGGGTATGGAGAGAAAGCAGGAAAGGGGGACTGAGGTGATGATCAGCCATGATCTTATTGAATGCTCGTGCAGGCTCGAAGGGCTGAATGGCCTACTCCTGCACCTATTTTCTATGTTTCTATGTTTCTATTACTGTGATCAGCTGATCATCTGTATTCAATATCATATATATATGCTGACAAAATCAAAGCCCATCTCTGCATTCAGGCTGCAGCTAATGTTGGAAAAAACATAGAAACATATAAAATAGATGCGGGAGTAGACCATTCGGCCCTTCGAGCCTGCACCGCCATTCAATGAGTTCATGGCTGAACATGCAACTTCAGTACCCCATTCCTGCTTTCTCGCCATACCCCTTGATCCCCCTAGTAGTAAGGACTACATCTAACTCCTTTTTGAATATATTTAGTCAACTACTTTCTGTAGTAGAGAATTCCACAGGTTCACCACTCTCTGGGTGAAGAAGTTTCTCCTCATCTCGGTCCTAAATGGCTTACCCCTTATCCTTAGACTGTGACCCCTGGTTCTGGACTTCCCCAACATTGGGAACATTCTTCCTGCATCTAACCTGTCTAAACCCGTCAGAATTTTAAACGTTTCTATGAGATCCCCTCTCATTCTTCTGAACTCCAGTGAATACAAGCTCAGTTGATCCAGTCTTTCTTGATAGGTCAGTCCCACCATCCCGGGAATCAGTCTGGTGAACCTTCGCTGCACTCCCTCAATAGCAAGAATGTCCTTCCTCAACTTAGGAGACCAAAACTGTACACAATACTCCAGGTGTGGCCTCACCAAGGCCCTGTACAACTGTAGCAACACCTCCCTGCCCCTGTACTCAAATCCCCTCGCTATGAAGGCCAACATGCCATTTGCTTTCTTAACCGCCTGCTGTACCTGCATGCCAACCTTCAATGACTGATGTACCATGACACCCAGGTCTCGTTGCACCTCCCCTTTTCCTAATCTGTCACCATTCAGATAATAGTCTGTCTCTCTGTTTTTACCACCAAAGTGGATAACCTCACATTCATCCACATTATATTTCATCTGCCATGCATTTGCCCACTCACCGAACCTATTCAAGTCACTCTGCAGCCTCATAGCATCCTCCTCACAGCTCACACTGCCACCCAACTTAGTGTCATCCGCAAATTTGGAGATACTACATTTAATCCCCTCGTCTAAATCATTAATGTACAATGTAAACAGCTGGGGCCCCAGCACAGAACCTTGCGGTACCCCACTAGTCACTGCCTGCCATTCTGAAAAGTACCCATTTATTCCTACTCTTTGTTTCCTGTCTGACAACCAGTTCTCAATCCACGTCAGCACATTACCCCCAATCCCATGTGCTTTAACTTTGCACATTGATCTCTTGTGTGGGACCTTGTCGAAAGCCTTTTGAAAGTCCAAATACACCACATCAACTGGTTCTCCCTTGTCCACTCTACTGGAAACATCCTCAAAAAATTCCAGAAGATTTGTCAAGCATGATTTTCCCTTCACAAATCCATGGTGACTTGGACCTATCATGTCACCTCTTTCCAAATGCACTGCTATGACATCCTTAATAATTGATTCCATCATTTTACCCATTACCGATGTCAGGCTGACCGGTCTATAATTCCCTGTTTTCTCTCTCCCTTCTTTTTTAAAAAGTGGGGTTACATTGGCTACCCTCCACTCCATAGGAACTGATCCAGAGTCTATGGAATGTTGGAAAATGACTGTCAATGCATCCGTTATTTCCAAGGCCACCTCCTTAAGTACCTCTGGGATGCAGACCATCAGACCCTGGGGATTTATCGGCCTTCAATCCCATCAATTTCCCCAACACAATTTCCCGACTAATAAGGATTTCCCTCAGTTCCTCCTTCTTACTAGACCCTCTGACCCCTTTTATATCCGGAATGTTGTTTTTGTCCTCCTTAGTGATTACAGAACCAAAGTACTTGTTCAATTGGTCTGCCATTTCTTTGTTCCCCGTTATGACTTCCCCTGATTCTGACTGCAGGGGACCTACGTTTGTCTTTACTAACCTTTTTCTCTTTACATATCTATAGAAACTTTTGCAATCCGTCTTAATGTTCCCTGCAAGCTTCTTCTCCTACTCCATTTTCCCTGCCCTAATCAAACCCTTTGTCCTCCTCTGCTGAGTTCTAAATTTCTCCCAGTCCCCGGGTTCACTGCTATTTCTGGCCAATTTGTATGCCACTTCCTTGGCCTTAATACTATCCCTGATTTCCCTTGATAGCCACGGTTGAGCCACCTTCCCTTTTTTATTTTTACGCCAGACAGGGATGTACAATTGTTGTAGTTCATCCATGCGGTCTCTAGATGTCTGCCATTGCCCATCCACTGTCAACCCCTTAAGTATCATTCGCCAATCTATCCTAGCCAATTCACACCTCATACCTTCAAAGTTACCCTTCTTTAAGTTCTGGACCAGGGTCTCTGAATTAACTGTTTCATTCTCCATCCTAATGTAGAATTCCACCATATTATGGGCTACTCTTCCCCAAAGGGCCTCGTACAATGAGATTGCGAATTAATCCTCTCTCATTACACAACACCCAGTCTAAGATGGCCTCCCCCCTAGCTGGTTCCTCAACATATTGGTCTAGAAAACCATCCCTTATGCACACCAGGAAATCCTCCTCCACCGTATTGCTTCCAGTTTGGTTAGCCCAATCTATGTGCATATTAAAGTCACCCATTATAACTGCTGCACCTTTATTGCATGCACTCCTAATTTCCTGTTTGATGCCCTCCCCGACATCACTACTACTGTTTGGAGGTCTGTACACAACTCCCATTAATGTCTTTTGCCCTTTGGTGTTCTGCAGCTCTACCCATATAGATTCCACATCATCCAAGCTAATGTCCTTCTTAACTATTGCATTAATCTCCTCTTTAACCAGCAATGCTACCCCACCTCCTTTTCCTTTTATTCTATCCTTCCTGAATGTTGAATACCCCTGGATGTTGAGTTCCCAGCCCTGATCATCCTAGAGCCACATCTCTGTAATCCCAATCACATCATATTTGTTAACATCAATTTGCACAGTTAATTCATCCACCTTATTACAGATACTCCTTGCATTAAGACACAGAGCCTTCGGGCTTGTCTTTTTAACACACCTTGTCCCTTTAGAATTTTGTTGTAATGTGGTCCTTTTTGTTTTTTGCCTTGGGATTCTCTGCCCTCCACTTTTACTGTTCTCCTTTCTATCTTTTGCTTCTGTCTCCCTTTTATTTCCCTCTGCCTCCCTGCATAGATTCCCATCCCCCTGCCATATTAGTTTAACTCCTCCCCAACAGCACTAGCAAACACTCCCCCTGGGATATTGGTTCCGGTCCTGCCCAGGTGCAGACCGTCCGGTTTGTACTGGTCCCACCTCCCCCAGAACCGGTTCCAATGTCCCAGGAATTTGAATCCCTCCCTGCTGCACCACTGCTCAAGCCACGTATTCATCTGCGCTATCCTGCGATTCCTACTCTGACTATCACATGGCACTGGTAGCAATCCTGAGATTACTACTTTTGAGGTCTTACTTTTTAATTTAGCTCCTAGCTCCCTAAATTCGTCTCGTAGGACTTCATCCCATTTTTTTACCTATATCGTTGGTACCTATGTGTACAACGACAACTGGCTGTTCACCCTCCCTTTTCAGAATGTCCTGCACCCGCTCCGAGACATCCTTGACCCTTGCACCATCCTGGAGTCTCGGTTGCGGCCGCAGAAACGTCTATCTATTCCCCTTACAATTGAATCCCCGATCACTATCGCTCTCCCACTCTTTTTCCTGCCCTCCTGTGCAGCAGAGCCACCCACGGTGCCATGAACCTGGCTGCTGCTGCCCTCCCCTGATGAGTCATCCCCCTCAACAGTACTCAAAGCGGTGAATCTGTTTTGCAGGGGGATGACGGCAGGGGACCCCTGCACCACTCTTCCTGCTGGTCACCCATTTACTATCTGGCTGAGTACCCTTTACCTGCGGTGTGACCAACTCGCTAAATGTGCTATTCACGTCATTTTCAGCATTGTGGATGCTCCAGAGTGAATCCATCCTCAGCTCCAGTGCCGCAATGCGGTCTGTCAGGAGCTGCAGGCGGATGCACTTCCCGCACATGTAATTGTCAGGGACACGGGAAACTGGGGACTTTGGATGGAGGATTGCTGTTAGGGGCTTATGGTCCATAATGATGGTAAACTTACGACCATGAAAGTATTTGTGAAACTTCTTGACCCCAAAAATTTATGCCAAAGCTTCCCTTTCAATTTGCGCATAATTACTCTCACTGGCACTGAGAGTACATGAAGTAAAAGCAATTGGTCTCTCCTCCCCACTGCGTGATACATGAGAGATCACTGCCCCAACTCCATACGGAGAGGCATCACATGCTAGCTTGATCTCCTTAGATGTCATAGTGAACTAACATGGTGCTCTCTACCAATTTGCTTTTACACTCCTTGAATGTTGTGTCGCATACTTCTGACCACTTCCAATGGACCTGTTTTTTCAATAGTTCATTCAGTGGATGTAACACTGTAGCTAAATTTGATAGGAGCTTCCCATAATAGTTCAAAAGACCCAAAAATGATCAAAGTTCAGTGACATCCCTGGGAGTGGGTGCATTCTAATTGCATCCAGCTTTCCCTTGGTTGGATGTAAACCATCTTTGTCTACTCTGTGCCCTAAGTACTCCACTGAGTTTTGAAATAACTCACACTTGCGAGCAGTCAATCATACTCTGTGCTTCTCTAGCTGTTTAAGGACTTCATTCAATATGTTATTATGAATTTGCTTGTTTGGTGCTGAAATTTGTATGCCATCTAAATAACCTACTACCCCTTCAATACCTTGCAAAATCGGGTTCATCACCCCTTGGAATATGGCAGGGGCGGAAGATACTACAAATGGTAGCCTATTAAATTGATAAAGGCCGAGATGATTTTTTTATAGTCAAACATGACTTGGGCTCCTCATCTAGTTCAAGCTGTAAGTAGGCATTCGTAAGATCCAACTTTAAGAAGATCTGACCACCTGTCAGTGTTGTGAACAAATCTTCTATATTTGGCAATGTATTGGGGAGATTACCCGTTAGAGCCTGGTGTACAGTTAGTTTATGATCACCACACAACCTTACCTTACCATCGGACAACAATGGGTGTAGCCCAATTACATCGATCTATCTTAGAGATAATGTTCTCAGTCTCTAGTCTTTTGAGTTCTTGCTCAACTTTCTCCTCGCGTGCACATGGTACGGAACGTGGCTTGCAATAAACTACTTCAGTTAAGAAAATAGCCCGTTTTCTTTCCAACACCACCCGGTTATGGTTTTTATTGGGGACTTCGATGATACTATTTGCGGTGAAAAACATTTCTAGCCGCTCCACAAACGCTCCGAAACTTTCACGGTCGCGTTGAACTCCCCCAAGTGCCCTATTATTCCCATAGTTGTGGCCATCTGGACTCTGGCACTTCAGCCAAGTGTGCTTGTAATTTACCTTGGACTTGTAGCTGTTAGTTGAAACAGAGAAGCTCTCCCAGTCTCTCTGTCGGTTGGCTGAATCATCCACCAACAAAAATTTCAGCTAGGTTATCTGATTATCCCATCCTCCGTCGCTAATGTTATAATTTCGGTACAACCTCACAAACACACAGGCTCTAAGGTGGCTGATAACTTTAGGAAGCCTGTCAGGTGACCTAACCTGTTTATTCTTGTAAACAGCAATGGCTGCAATGCCACAGTAGTCCACTGGGTGGACCTATGTATATTATAATAGCACCTTTAAGTAGTGAAATGTCCCAAGGCACGTCACAGGAGTGTTACGCGATAAAAATGTCACTGAGCCGCAGATGTAGAAATTACCGCAGGTGATAAAGCTTGGTCAAAAAGGTAGGTTTTAAGAGTGTCTTGAAGGAGGAAAGAGAGGCGGAGAGGTTTAGGGAGGGAGTTCCAGAGCTTGGGACCCAGGCAACAGAAGGCACGGTCACCAATGGTGGAGCGATTATAATCAGGGATGCTCAAGAGGGCAGAATTAGAGGAGGGCAGATATCTCGGGGGGGGGTTGTGGGGCTGGAGGAGATTACAGAGATAGGGAGGGGCGAGGCCATGGAGAGATTTGAAAACAAAGATGAGAATTTTGAAGTTGAGTCATTGCTTAACCGGGAGCCAATGTAGGTCAGCGAGCACAGGGGGTGATGGGTGAGTGGGACTTGGTGCGGGTTAGGACACTGGGCAGCGAGCACAGGGGGTGATGGGTGAGCGGGACTTGGTGCGGGTTAGGACACTGGGCAGCGAGCACAGGGGGTGATGGGTGAGCGGGACTTGGTGCGGGTTAGGACACTGGGCAGCGAGCACAGGGGGTGATGGGTGAGCGGGACTTGGTGCGGGTTAGGACACGGGGCAGCGAGCACAGGGGGTGATGGGTGAGCGGGACTTGGTGCGGGTTAGGACACTGGGCAGCGAGCACAGGGGGTGATGGGTGAGCGGGACTTGGTGCGGGTTAGGACACGGGGCAGCGAGCACAGGGGGTGATGGGTGAGCGGGACTTGGTGCGGGTTAGGACACTGGGCAGCGAGCACAGGGGGTGATGGGTGAGCGGGACTTGGTGCGGGTTAGGACACTGGGCAGCGAGCACAGGGGGTGATGGGTGAGCGGGACTTGGTGCGGGTTAGGACACTGGGCAGCGAGCACAGGGGGTGATGGGTGAGCGGGACTTGGTGCGGGTTAGGACACGGGGCAGCCGAGTTTTGGATCACCTCTAGTTTATGTGGGGGGCCAGCCAGGAGTGCATTGGAATAGTCAAGTCTAGAGGGAACAAAGGCATGGATGAGGGCTTCAGCAGCGGATGAGCTGAGGCAAGGGTGAAGACGGGTGATGTTACGGAGGTGGAAATAAGCGGTCTTAGTTATGTCGTGGATATGTGGTTGGAAGCTCATTTTAGGGTCAAATATAACACCAAGGTTACGAACAGTCTGGTTCAGCCTCAGACAGGAGTTGGAGAGAGGGATGGAGTCAGTGTCTACGGAACGGAGTTTGTGGTGAGGACCGAAAACAATGGGTTCAGTCTTCCCAATATTCAATTGGAGAAAATTTCTGCTCATCCAGAACTGGATGTCGGACAAGCAGTCTGACAATTTAGAGACCGTGGAGGGGTTGAGAGAAGTGGTGATGAGGTAGAGCTGGGTGTTATCAGCGAACATGTGGAAACTGACGCCAGAGGTAACGATGCGGGGGCGGGAAGAGAAGCCATTGCAGGAGATTCTCTGGCTACGATGAGAGGGATAAGAATGGAACCAGGCGAGTGCAGTCCCACCCAGCTGGACGTTGGTGGAGAGGCGTTGGAGGAGGATAGAGTGGTCAACCGTGTCAAAGGTTGTAAACAGGTCGAGAAGGACGAGGAGGGATAGTTTGTGTCTGTCACAAGTCACACAGGATGATCAGAGCCGTTTCGGTACTGGGGCAGGCGCGGAAACCGGATTGGAGGGGTTCAAACTTGGAATTGCGGGAAAGATGGGCACAGATTTGGGAGACAACAACACATTCAAGGACTTTGGAGGAAAGGGAGGTTGGAGGTGGGGCAGTAGTTTGCAAGGAGGGAGGGATCGAGGGTTGGTTTTTTGAGGAGTGGGTGATGACGGCAGATTTGAGGGTGGGGGTGGGGGCGTGACTCTACCAGAGGAGAGAGAAACGTTAACAATGTCAGCGAACATGGAAGCCAGAAAAGGAAGTTGGGTGTGTCAAATTCCAGAGACAGTAAGAGAGAGAGAGAGAGAGAGAGAGAAAAAGACTTGGGGGGGAGAGAGAGGCGGGAGAGAGATAGAGGCTGGGGGTAGAGAGAGGCGCTGGGGGGGGGGGGGAGAAAGAGAGGCTGGGGGGAGAGAAAGACTGGGGAGAGAGAGAGAGAGATAGAAAGAAAGACTGGAGAGAGAGAAAGACTGGGGAGAGAGAGAGAGAGAGAGAGAGAATGGGGAGAGATAGAGAGAGAGTCTGGGGGGAGGGGGAGAGAGAGAGAGAGAGAGAGAGAGAGAAAGACTGGGGAGAGACTGGGGTGGGGAGAGAGAGAGAGAGTCTGGGGGGAGAGAGAGAGAGTGAGAGAGAGAGAAAGACTGGGGAGAGACTGGGGTGGGGAGAGAGAGAGTCTCGGGGGAGAGAGAGAGAGAGAGAGAGAGAGACTGGGGAGAGAGAGAGACTGGGGAGAGAGAGAGATGGAGAGGGCGAGGCATTGAACAGTGAGTGAAGGTGGCAGTGAAGGGTGGGGACAGACAGATAGCTGGGTGTAGGAGCCTTGGCTTTATATCTCACAGGCTGCAAACCATGTAATTGTTTGATGGTCTTCCGAGCTCCCTGTTCAGACCCGGGGACGGTGCTGGTCACCATTCCCCGGGGTTTGAGGAACCTGAGATCACCACACACTCCAGCAGGTCGGTTACTGGCTTTTGGTTTCCCATCCCCCAGACCATTGCCCGGTTGCAAGGCTGGGCTGGGGGTTCTGTCTCTATCCAGTCACCGACAATCCTCGGTTGGCCTACAGATGATGTGCTGGAGCAGCTCTGCACGACCCGATACCCTTTCAACACCCTACAGGTGTCAGCCATGGCTTACTGGGCAGCACTCTTGCCTTGGAGTCTGAAGGTTGTGGGTTCAAATCCCGCTCCAGGGATTTGAGCACAAAATCCAGGCTGCCACTTATCTTTCGAATGGGGACATTAAACCCGACTGTCCTCTCAGGTGGACGTAAAAGATCTCATGGCGCTATTTCGAAGAAGAGCAGGGGAGTTATCCCCAATGTCCTGGGGCCAATATATATTCCTCAGCTAACATCACCAAAACATGTTATCTGGTCGTTATCATATTGCTGTTTGTGGGAGCTTGCTGTGCAAAAATTGGCGCCACGTTTCGTACATTACAACAGTAACTACACTCCAAAAGTACTTCATTGGCTGTGAAGCACTTTGGGAGCATTCTGAAATCATGAAAGGAGTGATAGAAATGCAAGTCTTTATTTTAATAGCAATTATTACAGGAAGAAGTGAAAAACGTTTTATCCTTGGCTGCCCCATGATCCTCCATGTTGGAGCAGGCTCCATGCCCCTGAGCCTGCAGTCTGTTGGAAGGACCATGATTAGGCGGTCCACCCCTGGCATTGCTCATACTGAGCCAGAGGACACTCTGTTTAACACCAAGGTGTTACCCAAGCGTGCAAGGAATATTTTACAGAAAGCAAGGGTTACACACGAAGTGTATTTTGTTTTAATTCATTCCGGGCATGTGAGCATCACTGGCAAGGCCGGCATTTATTGCCCATCCCTAATTGCCCCTTGAGAAGGTGGTGGTGAGCCGCCTTCTTGAACCGCTGCAGTCCGTGTGGTGACGGTGCTCCCACAGTGCTGTTAGGGAGGGAGTTCCAGGATTGTGACCCAGCGACGATGAAGGAACGGCCGATATATTTCCCAGTCGGGATGGTGTGTGACTGGGAGGGGAACGTGGAGGTGATGGTGATCCCATGCGCCTGCTGCCCTTGTCCTTCTCGGTGGTAGAGCTTGTGGGTTTGAGGGGTGCTCTATACAGAAGAATTTTAATGCAAGACTAGTGAACTCACCATGGCATTGCTTACAGTTAAAGACCTTGTGTTTTTAGCCTGATAGAACAAACACAGCCAAGAGAGGTTACAGCGCTTGGAGCAAGTGAGAATAACGAGCATTACCATTACAGCATGACCCACTGATTTCAATATATTAGGGCATTAGAGTGATGCCAGTTCAAGCATTTAATGTACAGGTAGATAAAATCTACAATTAAATATGTACAAATTGCTATGCAACTGTTTTGAATTTCAGCCTCACAATCAGATGCCGTGTTGTTAAAATACCATCTCCACCTGTTGGTGAGGCCCAAAGACCATTCGTGAAAAGCTCGTGGATCCCAGTCAAATATTACAAACGGACCCATTCAGCCCAATCAGTCTCATTCCACGGATCACAGCCCCATGGTCCCACTGGCTCGGGAACCAGCACAATCCACAGCGTCTCACCATCCCGTCTGAACTTATTGTAAGCTACAAATCTGATTTTTTAAAATTCCCTGCTCGAATGTGTTGAGCGGACTGGGGAAGGAGAGCTGGGGGAAAGCTTTCTCTGTTAAAGGTAATGACACACCTACTTATATTCACTGATTATACAGTAAAGGTTTGCAGCCTATAAATTTCACGAATTACTGGATGTGACTGATTGCGATTCTGCTTTTTTCTAGTCGGGTTCTGTTTTAAAATTTTCATCCTTGTTTTCAAATCCCTCCATAGCCTCGCCCCTCCCTATCTCTGTAATCACCTCCAATCCCTATAACCCTCCGAGATCTCAGCACTCCTCCAATTCTGGCCTAATGCCCATCCCCCATTTTAATCACTCCACCATTGGCGGCCGTGCCTTCAGCTGCCTGGGCCTCAAGCTCGGGAACTCCGCCCCTCCGCCTCTCCACCAAACCTCTCTCTTTGACCAAGCTTTTGGTCACTTTGTCCTGATATCTCTTTATGTGGCTGGTGTCAAACGCTCCTGTGAAGCACCTTGGGATGTTCTGCTACGCTAAAGGCACACTAAGTAAAGGCGGCAATGGTGGAGTGATAAAAATGGGAGATCCGCAAGATGTAAGTATGGGAGGAGCGCAGAGATCTCAGAAGGGTGCAAGCAACGTTCCCTTTAAGCCGCGCACCTCTCCACTGGTCCCGCACAGCTCAGGACTGAGTTTTCCTCGGTTAAAGTTCGCGCATGCGCGAAGGAGCCGCACGCCCAAAATAAAAATTGAGGGAACGTTGGTTGTGGGGCTGGAGGAGGTTACAGAGATAGGGAGAGGCAAGGCCGTGGGGGTGGTTTGAAAACAAGGTGAGAATTTAAAAACTTGAGGCGTTGTCCAGTAAGCGGCTGAAGAATCTGGTACACGCTGTCCCGGGCAGAACACGATAGACGGTCGGACTGAATTACACGCCTCTTTACATGAACTGAATTTGTAACTTACACCTCCAGTCACCTGATGTGTGATGATTATCTGAAGGTTACAAAGGGGCTCCTGTCAATTTCTGGGAGCAAATGAAGGCAACAAACATGGCCTGTTCGAGCCTGAACTATTGCCAGATATTGCGTGTGTAAGGTTATACCTTGGTTTGTAGGGAACGAGCCCTTGCTTATGAATTCCCTATCAATAGGAATTACAGCTAATTTGTATTATCAGTGAGTGCAAGACAGAATATATCAGCAGGGGAGAACTCTTGCTGTGTAAATCTATATTGTAAATCCATTTGATATTTCCAGTGATATCAGAAATCGATATATATTTTTTTTAAAGTGACCACAGAAATTCTCAGGATGGGCGAACTTTTCCTCATTTCTCCCAGCATGCTTATTGAAGGTTCAACATTCAGAGCCTGGGACATTTTTTGCAAGGTCGTGTCTATTTGCAACACCAAATTTCTGATTGGTCCCCATTGCAGACAAGACCAGGTTTCTGATTATTGTCCGTGGAGGACAAAACACACCCAACAGTTTGTTCAGAGTGTATACTTAGATCCTGCTGGAGTAGTTGAGACCTTTCCTATTGTGTTCCTAACACAGATGAGGCTGTACACAGGGAGGTTAAAGTAACAGTGACCTCAGTCTTTAATAAGACATTCCAGAGTGAGGAACAGGCCTTAGGGGCCGGCTTATATACAGTGCTCCCAAGGGATACTGGGATCCCTTGGGACTTCAGGGTATGAGCTCCCTGGTGGTGGAACATGGGAGTGCATGCTTTACAGATACACAACATCACTCCTCCCCTTCCCCCCCCGCCCCCCTTCCCCCCCCGCCCCCCCAAAAGTCAAAGTGAAAACTATTTACAAGGTGAGGCGGTCGGGAGCCTTTCTTTCCCTGGTGGACCGCCTCGGTACAAATGTCTGTTCTGGTGTGTTGGCTGTGCCCTCGCTGGGCTGGCGTGTTGTTGGCCCTGCAGGGCTGCTGGGTGAGCCTGGCCTTGCTGGGCTGTTGGGCGTGATGGGTTCGATTTCTTGGTCCGGCGTGGTGTCGTTGATCCTTTGGGTGTGTGTTGTGGGCTCGAAAAAGGTGGTGTCTGCTGTGGGTTGTTCAGGGCAGTCTGTGAACCGCAGCCTCGTTTGGTCCAGGTGCTTTCTGCAAATTTGTCCATTGTCTAGTTTGACTACAAACACCCTACTCCCTTCTTTAGCCATCACCGTGCCCACGATCCACTTGGGACCATGTCCGTAGTTTAGCACATACACAGGGTCATTCAGATCAATTTCCCGTGACACAGTGGCGCGACCATCGTTTACATTTTGTTGCTGCCGCCTGCTCTCTACCTGATCATGCAGGTTGGGGTGAACCAGCAAGAGTCTGGTTTTAAGTGTCCTTTTCATGAGTAGCTCAGCCGGGGGCACCCTGTGAGCGAGTGGGGTCTCGTGCGGTAGCTGAGCAGTACTTGGGACAGGCGGGTTTGGAGTGAGCCTTCTGTGACTCGTTTAAGGCTCTGTTTGATTGTTTGTACTGCCCGCTCTGCCTGCCCATTGGAGGCTGGTTTAAACGGGGCCGAGGTGACATGTTTGATCCCATTGCGGGTCATGAATACTTTAAATTCGGCACTGGTGAAACATGGCCCGTTGTCACTGACCAGTATGTCAGGCAGGCCGTGGGTGGCAAACATGGCCCTCAGGCTTTCAATGGTGGCGGTGGCGGTGCTTCCCGACATTATTTCACATTCAATCCATTTTGAAAAAGCATCCACCACCACCAGGAACATTTTACCGAGAAACGGGCCCGCATAGTCGACATGGATCCTCGACCATGGTCTGGAGGGCCAGGACCACAAACTTAGTGGTGCCTCTCTGGGCGCGTTGCTCAACTGAGCACACACGCTGCATTGCCGTACACAGGACTCTAAGTCAGAGTCGATACCGGGCCACTACATGTGGGATCTGGCTATCGCTTTCATCATTACTATACCCGGCTGTGGAGATCCGAGATGAACGTCTCCCTGCCCCTTTTTGGTAGCACTACGCGGTTACCCCACAACAGGCAGTCTGCCTGAATGGACAGCTCGTCCTTTCGCCGCTGGAATGGCTTGATTAGCTCTTGCATTTCAACGGGGATGCTGGCCCAGCTCCCATGCAGTACACAATTTTTTTACTAGGGACAGCAGAGGATCTTGGCTGGTCCAAGTCCTAATCTGGAGGGCCGTGACAGGTGATTTATCATTTTCAAACGCTTCCATGACCATCAACAAGTCTGCGGGCTGAGCCACCATCAACAAGTTTGCAGGCTGCGCCATTTCCACCTCCGTGGTGGGCAATGGTAGCCGACTGAGAGCATCCGCACAGTTCTCGGTGCCTGGCCTGTGGCAGATGGTATAGTTATACGCTGATAGCGCGAGTGCCCACCTTTGTATGCGGGCTGAGTCATTAGTATTTATCTCCTTGCTTTCAGCGAACAGGGATGTGAGGGGCTTGTGATCCATTTCCAGCTCAAAATTTGAGGCCAAACAGGTACTGATGCATTTTCTTTACCCCGAACACACACGCTAATGCCTCTTTCTCAATCATGCTGTAGGCCCTCGGCCTTCGACAAGCTCCTGGAGGCATAGGCGACAGGTTGCAACTTCCCGCAACGTTAGCTTGTTGTAATACACACCCGACTCCATACGATGACGCATCACATGCTAGCACAAGTCTTTTACACGGGTTATATAATACAAGCAGCTTGTTGGAGCATAAAATGTTTCTGGCTTTCTCAAAAGCAATAACTTTGGATTTTTCCCCATACCCAGTTCTCACCTTTACGCAATAACACATGTAGGGGCTCTAAGAAGGTGCTTAACCCCAATAGGAAGTTACCAAAATAGTTGAGGAGTCCCAGGAACGACCGCAGCTCCGTGACATTCTGTGGCCTGGGCGCGTTCCTGATAGCTTCCGTCTTGGCATCTGTGGGCCAAATGCTGTCCGCCGCGATCTTTCTCCCCAAAAACTCCACTTCTGTTGCCATGAAGATGCATTTCGACCTCTTCAGCCACAGCCCTACGCGATCCAGTCGCTGGAGGACCTCCTCCAGGTTTTGTAGGTGCTCGGCGGTGTCCTGACCAGTGACCAATATATCGTCCTGAAAAACCACCGTGTGTGGTACCGACTTGATTTGGCTCTCCATGTTTCTCTGGAAGATCGCTGCAGCCGATCGAATTCCAAATGGGCATCTGTTGTAGATGAACAGTCCCTTGTGCGTGTTGATTCAGGTGAGGCCCTTCGAAGACTCCTCCAGCTCCTGCGTCATGTAGGCCGAAGACAGGTCGAGCTTGGTGAACGTCTTGCCTCCTGCCAGCGTCGCAAATAGGTCGTCTGCCTTAGGTAGCGAGTATTGGTCCTGTAGCGAGAAACGATTAATAGTTACTTTATAATCACCGCAAATCCTGACCGTGCCATCACTTTTGAGTACTGGAACAATCGGGCAGGCCCACTCGCTGAATTCCACTGGGGAGATGATGCCCTCGCGTTGCAGCCTGTCCAGCTCGATTTCCATTCTCTCCCTCATCATGTGAGGTACCGCTCGCGCCTTGTAGTGAATGGGTCATGCCTCTGGGACCAAGTGGATCCACACCTTCACCCCGGAAAAGTTTCCAATGCCTGGCTCAAAAAGGGAAGGAAATTTGTTAAGAACCTGGTTACATGAGGCCTCATCGACATGTGATAGCGCTCGGATGTCATCCCAGTTCCAGCGGATTTTGTCCAGCCAGCTCCTTCCAAGCAGTGTGGGGCCATCGCCCGGGACAATCCAGAGTGGCAGTTCGTGCACTATGCCCTTGTAGGTGACCTTGACCATGGCCCCTGCCCAGGACAGTGATAAGCTCTTTGGTGTACGTTCTCAATTTCGTGTGGATGGGGCTCAGGGCTGGTCTAAGTGCCTTGTTGCACCACAGTCTCTCAAACATCTTTTTACTCATGATGGATTGGCTAGCACCAGTGTCCAGTTCCATGGGTACGGGTAAGCCATTCAATTTTACGTTTAGCATTATAGGTGGAAATTTTATCGAAAATGTGTGCACCCCGTGTACTTCAGCATCTGCCTCCTCTGAGGCTCGAAATTGCTTTGATCCACCATGGACCGATCTTCCTCTGCCATGTGGTGGTTAGCAGGTTTTGCAGAGCTTGCAGCTCGTTTGCAAGCTCGTTGGAGGTGCCCCATTGTCCCACAGCTCTTGCAAACATATCCTTTGAAGCGGCATGAATAGGCTGAATGGAAGCCTCCACAACGCCAACAAGGTGTGAATTGCCTTGCATTCATCCTTTGTTGGGGACTTTGAGTCATCTGGGTCACCTGAGGTCTGCTGGCAGTTGCAGACTCGTGGTTTCTGCCCTGTACATTTCTGCTCGCAAACACAGTTCCAGTTTATTTATGAACATTGCTAGCACTTGTGTGCTGGGAGATTTGTTTGGTGTTATCACTGGTGGACATAAACGCCTGTGCTATTGCAATGGCCTTACTGAGGATCGGTGTCTCTACAGTCAAAAGTTTCCGTAGGATGGTCTCGTGGCCAATACCCAGTACAAAAATGTCTGAGCATTTGCTCCAGGTAGCCATCAAACTCACATTATCCTGCAAGTCGCCTTAGCTCGGCGACGTAGCTCGCCACTTCCTGACCTTCAGATCGCTGGCACATGTAGAACCGATACCTCGCCATCAGCACGCTCTCCCTCGGGTTAAGATGCTCCCGAACCAGTGTACACAGCTCCTCATACGACTTATCTGTGGGTTTCACTGGTGCCAGAAGATTCTTCATGAGACTGTAGGTCGGTGCCCCGCAGACTGTGAGGAGGACCGCTCTCCTTTTTGCAGCGCCTCCTTCCCCGTCCAGCTCGTTGGCTACAAAGTACTGGTCTAGCCGTTCGACATAGGCTTCCCAGTCCTCACCCTCTGAGAACTTCTCCAGGATGCCCACAGTTTGCTGCATCTTTGCGTTGGATTCGTATACTCGTCGCCAGTTATTGTGTTCCTAACACAGATGAGGCTGCACACAGGGAGGTTAAAGTAACAGTGACCTCAGTCTTTAATAAGACACTCCAGAGTGAGGAACAGGCCTTAGGGGCCGGCTTATATACAGTGCTCCCAAGAGATGCTGGGATCCCTTGGGACTTCAGGGGATGAGCTCCCTGGTGGCGGAACATGGGAGTGCATGCTTTACAGATACACAACATTTCCAATGTGTAAGTCGATCCATTCATTGTGGGTTGAAGGTTTGTTGGAAACACTGCACTAGCCGGTCTCTGCCACCAGAGGTCCTCGGTGATTCAACCACTGGAGCCCCCTCTAGTGGCAGAGCAAAGCTAGTGCAACAGGTCCAAAAGATTTTCCCAATCCGGTTTTCCTGGGTCACCAGATCCTGGAATTCGGAACTGTGGAAATCCCCCGACCCCCGCAGTTGCAGGAAAATTGAAAGCTCTCCGGCGAAGGTCAGAAATCCCGCAGGCTCGAGGCGTTGTCTTCGATTCTCTCCACGATGAAGAAGGTCAGTGTGCCAAAGAAACAGAAGGCGGTCAGGATCAGCAGTTGCCATGACAGCAGCAGGTAATTGCTGTAACCGAAGGCCACTGCCGCAGAAACGGACTGAAAACCAAGGAGAAAGGGACAGCGGTTATTGTCAGTACCAAGATATGAAAAGAGAACCTCGCACTCCAGACCCAGACCCTGCCCCCCCACCACAAGAACATAAGAAATAGGAGCAGGAGCAGGCCATTCGGCCCCTCGAACCTGCTCCGCCATTTAATAAGATCATGGTTGATTTGATCTTGGCCTCAGCTCCACTTCCCCGCCCGCTCCCCATAACCCTCGACTCCCGTATCGTTCAAAAGTCTGCCAATCCCCACCTCACATCGACAGAGCTTTGAACGATGCAGCCATTTCAAACCATCAAACTACCCCCGAAACACACGCTCTCCGGGGAGAGGCAAAACCAGGAGATGAAGTTTCAATCAACGGAGGGAAATACCTCCCCGATTCCCCAAGGCAATAAAATAGAAGCTTCTGCAGAGTCAGGCGGAAACCCTTCTAATCCCAGCCAACCCATTCCTGTTTCCGGCAGCATGCTACATAGAATCTTAGGATTACACGGGATATACGGCCCAGAAACAGGCCGTTCGGCCCAACCAGGCCATGCCGGCGTTTATGCTCCACTCGAGCCTCCTCCCGTCTTTCCTCATCTAAATCTATCGGCATAACCCTCTACTCCCTTCTCCCTCATATACTTGTCCAGCCTCCCCTTAAATACATCTCTCAGGAAGCTGGACATCTCCCTGCAAGGAATCCAGCCTCACCACACGATTCAGTCTGCTCCAGGGGCTGACGACTGTCAATAAATACTTCCCAACATTTAACCCAACTCCTTGCCCAAAGGTCATTACACATTTCCCCAGACCTGGCCATCCAGGAACATCTGTTCCCTTCGTCCTTTTAAAAACCTCAATTATATTTCCTCTAAAACTACCTTTGTGCCTCGATTCCTAGCCCCTTGCTGATAAACAAGATCTGGTGACTGTCTCTCCCCTCCTGGGTCTTCCCAGGGTCCTGGATATGGACAGGGACCAGAACAAGGCACCAAGCAGCCGGATACTGTGTGTGTATCGTAGCTCGGTGTGAACCAACGCAGTGACCATAGAGCAAGTGAGCCGCTAGCTGTACCTGAGTGAATTTGAAGATGCCGAAGGCTGGGCCGCCCTGCTCGGGGTACAGGGTGCCCAGGATGCTGTAGAGCTGAGTGTTGAAGCAACTGTCGCCCAGACCAAGCAGGAAGCTGCTCACTAAGGCAGCAGGGGGGCTGTGAATACAACAACAAGTGTCACTATCTGGCCCGCGATATTGAGCATTGCTGCCTGCTGCTCACCGCGCCCCCCCCGCCCCGCGTCACCCCGCTCAGTCCCCCCCCTCATCACTCCCCACCACCCCCCCGCCCCTCGGGGTGGGGGGTGGTGTGTGAGGGGGGGGCTGGGGGTGGGGTCCGTTCCTCCAACAACTGCCGGCAATGAGAAGCTGCGACTCACCTGGGGGCCAGGTACGGATCGTAGCGACTGCCGGCTGTGCTCATCAACGGGGCGTCGGCCGGGATAATGAGGAAGATGAGGTAGAATCCCAGGAAATGCGCGATGAGTCCGAGCAGGACAGCCGAGGTGCGTCGGAACTGGTTATTGATGCACAGCAGCCCGAAGATCCCACCCCCTGCAACAGAGAGAGACACGCTCACCGTCCGCCCTCTCCCCCAGACCCCCCCTCACCACCCAGACCCCCCCTCACCATCCGCCCGCTCACCCAGAACCCCCCCTCACCCAGACCCCCCCTCACCGTCCGCCCTCTCCCCCAGACCCCCCCTCACCATACGCCCGCTCACCCAGAATCCCCCTCACCCAGACCCCCCCTCACCATCCGCCCGCTCACCCAGAACCCCCCCTCACCCAGACCCCCCCTCACCGTCCGCCCTCTCCCCCAGACCCCCCCTCACCCAGAACCCCCCCTCACCCAGACCCCCCCTCACCGTCCGCCCTCTCCCCCAGACCCCCCCCTCACCCAGACCCCCCCCCTCACCAGACCCCCCCCTCCTCACCCAGACCCCCCCCTCCTCACCCAGACCCCCCCCTCCTCACACAGACCCCCCCCTCCTCACACAGACCCCCCCCTCCTCACACAGACCCCCCCCTCCTCACACAGACCCCCCCCTCCTCACACAGACCCCCCCCTCCTCACACAGACCCCCCCCTCCTCACACAGATCCCCCCCTCCTCACACAGACCCCCCCCTCCTCACACAGACCCCCCCCTCCTCACACAGACCCCCCCCCTCCTCACACAGACCCCCCCCCCTCACACAGACCCCCCCTCCTCACCCAGACCCCCCCCTCCTCACCCAGACCCCCCCCTCCTCACCCAGACCCCCCCCTCCTCACCCAGACCCCCCCCCTCCTCACCCAGACCCCCCCCTCCTCACCCAGACCCCCACCCTCCTCACCCAGACCCCCACCCTCCTCACCCAGACCCCCACCCTCCTCACCCAGACCCCCACCCTCCTCACCCAGACCCCCACCCTCCTCACCCAGACCCCCACCCTCCTCACCCAGACCCCCACCCTCCTCACCCAGACCCCCACCCTCCTCACCCAGACCCCCACCCTCCTCACCCAGACCCCCACCCTCCTCACCCAGACCCCCACCCTCCTCACCCAGACCCCCACCCTCCTCACCCAGACCCCCACCCTCCTCACCCAGACCCCCACCCTCCTCACCCAGACCCCCACCCTCCTCACCCAGACCCCCACCCTCCTCACCCAGACCCCCACCCTCCTCACCCAGACCCCCACCCTCCTCACCCAGACCCCCACCCTCCTCACCCAGACCCCCACCCTCCTCACCCAGACCCCCACCCTCCTCACCCAGACCCCCACCCTCCTCACCCAGACCCCCACCCTCCTCACCCAGACCCCCACCCTCCTCACCCAGACCCCCACCCTCCTCACCCAGACCCCCACCCTCCTCACCCAGACCCCCACCCTCCTCACCCAGACCCCCACCCTCCTCACCCAGACCCCCACCCTCCTCACCCAGACCCCCACCCTCCTCACCCAGACCCCCACCCTCCTCACCCAGACCCCCACCCTCCTCACCCAGACCCCCACCCTCCTCACCCAGACCCCCACCCTCCTCACCCAGACCCCCACCCTCCTCACCCAGACCCCCACCCTCCTCACCCAGACCCCCACCCTCCTCACCCAGACCCCCACCCTCCTCACCCAGACCCCCACCCTCCTCACCCAGACCCCCACCCTCCTCACCCAGACCCCCACCCTCCTCACCCAGACCCCCACCCTCCTCACCCAGACCCCCACCCTCCTCACCCAGACCCCCACCCTCCTCACCCAGACCCCCACCCTCCTCACCCAGACCCCCACCCTCCTCACCCAGACCCCCACCCTCCTCACCCAGACCCCCACCCTCCTCACCCAGACCCCCACCCTCCTCACCCAGACCCCCACCCTCCTCACCCAGACCCCCACCCTCCTCACCCAGACCCCCACCCTCCTCACCCAGACCCCCACCCTCCTCACCCAGACCCCCACCCTCCTCACCCAGACCCCCACCCTCCTCACCCAGACCCCCACCCTCCTCACCCAGACCCCCACCCTCCTCACCCAGACCCCCACCCTCCTCACCCAGACCCCCACCCTCCTCACCCAGACCCCCACCCTCCTCACCCAGACCCCCACCCTCCTCACCCAGACCCCCACCCTCCTCACCCAGACCCCCACCACAGATTCCAAGCGGCCTCCAATAAACCTCCAGGGGCCTACGGAGACAACTTCTGGCAACGGAGACAACTGGTTGGTCTTCCTGCTGGGTCTCCCTGAGCCGAGAGCAGTCGGCCCCTGGACATTCACCCCCGCCCCGAAACACATTCAAATCAGGCCAGGGAGGGGCCGCGGACCCCGAACCCCCGCCCCACCACACAACCCCGAACCCCCGCCCCACCACACAACCCCGAACCCCCGCCCCACCACACAACCCCGAACCCCCCCTCCACACAACCCCGAACCCCACCCCCACACAACCCCGAACCCCCCCTCCACACAACCCCGAACACCCCCCCCCCTCCCCCGCCACAACATAAGAACAGAAGTACATAAGAATTAGGAACAGGAGTAGGCCATCTAGCCCCTCGAGCCTGCTCCGCCATTCAACAAGATCATGGCTGATCTGGCCGTGGACTCAGCTCCACTTACCCACCCTCTCCCCGTAACCCAAAACCGCCCCCCTCCCCCCCACATATTTATCTCATAATCCTCTTGTGAAGCACCTTGGGAAATTTCACTACGTTAAAGGCACTATATAAATACAAGTTGTTGTTGCTGTTTGGGGGAGAGAGAGTTCCAGAACTCCACTACCCTTTGTCTTTCCTGAGTTCACTGAGAATAATGTGGTTCTAATTCTAAGATACTACCTGTATGTTTTGCCCTCACAGGCCTTCCCCCAACCTTTGACCGCTGACCTCACTCCCTCAACCACCAACCTCATTACCACCACCTCCCTTGCTGTCCTCTGGCCTCTTCCCTCGCTCGGCCTCCCTCCTTCCCCTGGCCTGGGCCTGACCTCTGACCTCTGACCTCCCTCCGGCGCGGACATTAGTCAAACTCACCGAGAATCTCTCCAACGCCGACGAAGATCCCCGAGAGGCCGATGAGCCCCTTGGCCGCTGTCCCGAACTGTCTGGTGGCTCCAATACACGTCCCATACACCCCGCTGTAAAAGGTCAGCACCAGCCCTGGAACAGCAACACCCCCAGAACAAGAGTTAAACATGGAGTGTCCCATCAAACACTCCCAGGGCAGGTACAGGGGCTTAGATACAGAGTAAAGCTCCCTCTACACTGTCCCATCAAACACTCCCAGGGCAGGTACAGCACAGGATTAGATACAGAGTAAAGCTCCCTCTACACTGTCCCATCAAACACTCCCAGGGCAGGTACAGCACGGGGTTAGATACAGAGTAAAGCTCCCTCTACACTGCCCCATCAAACACTCCCAGGGCAGGTACAGCACGGGTTAGATACAGAGTAAAGCTCCCTCTACACTGTCCCATCAAACACTCCCAGGGCAGGTACAGGGGGTTAGATACAGAGTAAAGCTCCTCTACACTGTCCCCATCAAAACACTCCCAGGGCAGGTACAGCACGGGTTAGATACAGAGTAAAGCTCCCTCTACACTGTCCCATCAAACACTCCCAAGGGCAGGTACAGGGGGTTAGATACAGAGTAAAGCTCCCTCTACACTGTCCCATCAAACACTCCCAGGGCAGGTACAGGGGATTAGATACAGAGTAAAGCTCCCTCTACACTGTCCCATCAAACACTCCCAGGGCAGGTACAGGGGGTTAGATACAGAGTAAAGCTCCCTCTACACTGTCCCATCAAACACTCCCAGGGCAGATACAGCACGGGGTTAGATACAGAGTAAAGCTCCCTCTACACTGTCCCATCAAACACTCCCAGGGTAGGTACAGGGTGTTAGATACAGAGTAAAGCTCCCTCTACACTGTCCCATCAAATACTCCCAGGGCAGGTACAGCACGGGGTTAGATACAGAGTAAAGCTCCCCTCTACACTGTCCCATCAAACACTCCCAGGGTAGGTACAGGGGTTAGATACAGAGTAAAGCTCTCTCTACAGTGCCCCATCAAAACACTCCCAGGGCAGGTACAGGGGGTTAGATACAGAGTAAAGCTCCCTCTACACTGTCCCATCAAACACTCCCAGGGCAGGTACAGGGGGTTAAATACAGAATAAAGCTCCCTCTACACTGTCCCATCAAACACTCCCAGGGCAGGTACAGCACGGGGTTAGATAGAGTAAAGCTCTCTCTACACTGCCCCATCAAACGCTCCCAGGGCAGGTACAGGGGGTTAGATACAGAGTAAAGCTCCCTCTACACTGTCCCATCAAACACTCCCAGGGCAGGTACAGCATGGGGTTAGATACAGAGTAAAGCTCCCTCTACACTGTCCCATCAAACACTCCCAGGGCAGGTACAGGGAGTTAGATACAGAGTAAAGCTCCCTCTACACTGTCCCATCAAACACTCCCAGGGCAGGTGCAGCACAGGGTTCGATAGAGTAAAGCTGCCTCTACACTGTCCCATCAAACACTCCCAGGGCAGGTACAGGGGGTTAGATACAGAGTAAAGCTCCCTCTACACTGTCCCATCAAACACTCCCAGGGCAGGTACAGCACGGGGGTTAAGTAAAGCTGTGGTGTAGGGTGGGTGAGGAAGCCCTGTTCTGTTGGGCACTCACTCACCGCTGTACACGATCGTGACGCTCAGCAGCAGAATGTTCTTTGTGCGAAACAACCTCAACATCGACCCTGAAAAATAATTGACGACAATGAGGAGAGAGAGAGAGACAGGTTCTCGGCTGCCCTTAGAACCAGTTGGGCATTGCCCCACGGCTGGGTCACTTTAACCAGCACCAGAAACTCCTGCTTTCGGTTGGAGCGCCCCCCTCCCGCACCACGCAGGAGGGAGGG
>NC_091991.1:181499664-181542544 GCF_044704955.1 Pristiophorus japonicus | reverse complement strand
GTCATAGCAGTGCATTTGGAAAGAGGTGACATGATAGGTCCAAGTCAGCATGGATTTGTGAAAGGGAAATCATGCTTGACAAATCTTCTGGAATTTTTTGAGGATGTTTCCAGTAGAGTGGATAAGGGAGAACCAGTTGATGTGGTATATTTGGACTTTCAGAAGGCGTTCGACAAGGTCCCACACAAGAGATTGATGTGCAAAGTTAGAGCACATGGGATTGGGGGTAGTGTACTGACATGGATTGAGAACTGGTTGTCAGACAGGAAGCAAAGAGTAGGAGTAAATGGGTACTTTTCAGAATGGCAGGCAGTGACTAGTGGGGTACCGCAAGGTTCTGTGCTGGGGCCCCAGCTGTTTACACTGTACATTAATGATTTAGATGAGGGGATTAAATGTAGTATCTCCAAATTTGCGGATGACACTAAGTTGGGTGGCAGTGTGAGCTGCGAGGAGGATGCTGTGAGGCTGCAGAGCGACTTGGATAGGTTAGGTGAGTGGGCAAATGCATGGCAGATGAAGTATAATGTGGATAAATGTGAGGTTATCCACTTTGGTGGTAAAAACAGAGAGACAGACTATTATCTGAATGGTGACAGATTAGGAAAAGGGGAGGTGCAAAGAGACCTGGGTGTCATGGTACATCAGTCATTGAAGGTTGGCATGCAGGTGCAGCAGGCGGTTAAGAAAGCAAATGGCATGTTGGCCTTCATAGCAAGGGGATTTGAGTACAGGGGCAGGGAGGTGTTGCTACAGTTGTACAGGGCATTGGTGAGGCCACACCTGGAGTATTGTGTACAGTTTTGGTCTCCTAACCTGAGGAAGGACATTCTTGCTATTGAGGGAGTGCAGCGAAGGTTCACCAGACTGATTCCCGGGATGGCGGGACTGACCTATCAAGAAAGACTGGATCAACTGGGCTTGTATTCACTGGAGTTCAGAAGAATGAGAGGGGACCTCATAGAAACATATAAAATTCTGACGGGGTTAGACAGGTTAGATGCAGGAAGAATGTTCCCAATGTTGGGGAAGTCCAGAACCAGGGGTCACAGTCTAAGGATAAGGGGTAAGCCATTTAGGACCGAGATGCGGAGGAACTTCTTCACCCAGAGAGTGGTGAACCTGTGGAATTCTCTACCACAGAAAGTTGTTGAGGCCAATTCACTAAATATATTCAAAAAGGAGTTAGATGAGGTCCTTACTGCTAGGGGGATCAAGGGGTATGGCGAGAAAGCAGGAATGGGGTACTGAAGTTGAATGTTCAGCCATGAACTCATTGAATGGCGGTGCAGGCTAGAAGGGCCGAATGGCCTACTCCTGCACCTATTTTCTATGTTTCTCTGTTTCTATGTTTCTATGAATGGGGGAAGAGGATGGAAATGATGGGGAGCATTTGGAGGCTGTGGGTTGAGAGAGGGATCTCCGATTTGACGACATACTTTATTCCTTGATGCGGTGCAGGAGTGTGGGAGACTATAACCCACGGGGACCAGCCTTACCTGTAAACCAGTCCACTGACGACCATTGACAGCTTCGGGCCGACAACTGCCACCACGGACGGAGCAATGAGGTTCGAGGCTGAAAACACTCCATAGACAATGGCGAGGCTGGAAAAGAAACGCAGGAAAGTGAGATTCTGTTGTTCTTCATTCCAGATCCTTCCACGCCCCACATACACTCTCCTCCTCCTCCCCCCCCAAACACTTCCCCCTCCCCCTCCCCCACGCCCCACATACACTCTCCTCCTCCCCCCCCAAACACTTCCCCCTCCCCCTCCCCCACGCCCCACATACACTCTCCTCCTCCCCCCCCAAACACTTCCCCCTCCCCCACGCCCCACATACACTCTCCTCCCCCCCCCCTCCCCACATACACTCTCCTCCTCCCCCCCCCCCAAACACTTCCCCCCCCGCCCAACATACACTCTCCCTCCCACGCCCCTCGTACAATCCCCCCCATCATGGGCGCAGAAGGAAGTTTATTACTGAAACAGAAGGCCTTCTCATTGCCTGTTGGTATTCTGCAACTCAGGGTCACACCGAGACCCGCTCACCCTGCACCTCTGTGCCCGCTGACCTACATTGGCTCCCGGTCCAGCAACACCTGGATTTAAAAATTCTCATCCTTGTTTTCAAATCTCTCCATGGCCCTCGCCCCCTCCCTATCTCTGTAACCTCCTCCAGCCTCACATTCTTCTGAGATTTCTGTGCTCCTCCAAATCTGGACTCTTGCACATTCCCCGATTTTCATCGCCCAGCCATCGGTGGCCGTGCCTTCAGCTGCCTGGGCCCGAAGCTCTGGCTTTCCCTCCCTAAACCTCTCCGCCTCTCTCTGCCTCTAAGATCCTCCTTACAACAGTGACTACACTCCAAGGATCCGCCTCGACTAATGCGCTCAAATCGTGGTGTGGGAACCGATGACCTGACTCAGAGGCAAGAGAGCAGCCCACCGTGCCACACTGGCATTCAGTATGGGTCATCTGACCGACACGGTCAGTCACGGCTCAGTCGCACTCTCGCATTAGGATCACGCCTTTCACCACCTTCCAAAATACTTCACAGCCAATGAAATACAATTTCAGCCATGGCTCAATGGATTACACTCTCACCATTGGCTGTAAAGCACTTTGAGACACTTGGTGGTCGTGAAAGGCACTATAGACATGCAAGACTTTCTTTAAAAACCTACCTCTTTGACCAAACTTTGATCACCTGTCCTAATGTCTCCTTTTGTGGCTCGGTGTCAGGTTTGCTAACACACCTGAGAAGCGCCTTGCGATGTTTTACTACATTAAAGGTGCTCTACAAAGGCAAAATGCAATGAGTGTGTAGGCCGACTGCCCAAGACAACAGGTTCTAGTGGTGTCACTCGATCAGAAAATGATTTTGTTGGGGGTGTGAGGGAAGTTACGAATGTTGACCCTGGCCTCAACATTTGACCCCACTCAGAGCGGAGAAGTGCCCTGCTGTGGACAAGGCTCGAGGCTGAAATCAGGGTCCACGGACTCACCCCGACTGGGGGGAACACCGGCTCTCCAGCATGCCACGGGAGAGGGAGGTCGGTGTAGCCCCCAACCCCGGCACCGTGGTAACTCCCGGCCCGGCGCGACGCGAGCTCCAGGCCTGGCCCGGCGGAAACGCCCAGCCCGTGACCCGCCAGGTTTGGTAAGGACCAGCTCTGCACATGGACTTCCTCGGAAGCAGATCCAGCAATGGCGATGCCCGGCTGCAGACCATAACGAGCCAAGCTCGGTGCAGACGCCGGGATTCAGGAACGCTCGCGGCCGGCCGGCGAGACTCCCGCCAGCAGCACGGTGCTACACGGCGGGATGTCGGTCCACGGGAAACGCTGTGAATCCATTGACCCGGGAGCAAAGAGCCGGAACATCTGGTACCTGTTGTAACCGCTGCCGGAGAAACTGGTGTTGGTCAAACTCCTTATGACCGTTTGCTGCAAAACAGGAAGATTGAAAGGGTTTAGGTTCGAACATCTCTCAGAAACATCGGCAATCGCTGACTGAGACGGGTAGTCGCACTGCTGCTGCACAAGCACACGTGGCAGCCATGCTCCAAACAGCAAGATCCCACAATGAGATGAGTTCATCCATTTTTGGTGGCGTTGGTCAAGGAGCCAGGGCACCGGGGTAACTCACCTTCAAATCGTGGCTGTGGGATCTTTTAACATCCACCCCAACTGCTGAAAGACGGCACAGCTGACAGTGCAGCACTCCCTCAGTACTGGCACTGAAGGATCAGCCTCGACTATGTGCTCAAATCGTGGTGTGGGACTCGAACCCATGACCTGACTCAGAGGCGAGAGAGCTGCCCACCGTGCCAGACTGGCATTCAGTATGGGTCATCTGACCGACACTGTGTCAGTCACGGCTCAGTCGCACTCTCGCATTTAGATAGCGCCTTTCACCACCTTCCAAATTGCTTCACAGCCAATGAAGTACAATATCAGCCATGGCTCAATGGATTACACTCTCACCTCTGGGTCAGGAGGTCGTGGGTTCAAGTCCCTTTCTCCAGAAACGTGAGCACAAAAATCTGGGCTGACACTTCCAGTGCAGTACTGAGGGAGTGCCGCACTGTCGGAGGGGCAGTACTGAGGGAGTGCCGCACTGTCGGAGGGGCAGTACTGAGGGAGCGCCGCACTGTCGGAGGGGCAGTACTGAGGGAGCGCCGCACTGTCGGAGGGGCAGTACTGAGGGAGCGCCGCACTGTCGGAGGGGCAGTACTGAGGGAGCGCCGCACTGTCGGAGGGGCAGTACTGAGGGAGCGCCGCACTGTCAAAGGTGCCGTCTTTCAGATGAGACGTTAAACCGAGGCCCCGTCTACTCTCTCAGGTGGATGTAAAAGATCCCATGGCCACTATTTCGAAGAAGAGCAGGGGAGTTCTCCACGGTATCCTGGCCAATATTTATCCCTCAAATCAACATCACTAAAACAGATTATCTGGTCGTTATTGCATTGCTGTGTGTGGGAGCTTGCTGTGCGCAACTTGGCTGCCACGTTACCCACATTACAACAGTGACTAGACTTTAAAAGCACTTCATTGGCTGTAAAGCGCTTTGAGATGTCCGGTGGTTGTGGAAGGCGCTATATAAATGCAAGTCTTTCTTTTATTTCAAATGAAGCCATGATCTCAGTGAATGGTGGGACAGGCTCGAGGGGCTGAATGGTCCACTTCTGTTCTGGTACTAATCATAAATTTATGCCCTCTTGTCACTGACTAGCGGAATTAATGTTTCACTATTTACATTCAAGCCCTCTCAGAATTCGAATGCTTGTTAGATCTCCCCTTAATCTTTAAATGTAGCCTTAGATTTTCAAGTCTCTCATTGTAACTCTAACCTCTCATCCATGGTATCATCCTAGTGAATCCATACTTTAGCTTAGACAGAGAGAGAGAAAGAGGGGCAGGGAGAGAGAGAAAGAGGGGCAGGGAGAGAGAGAAAGAGGGGCAGGGAGAGAGAGAAAGAGGGGCAGGGAGAGAGAGAAAGAGGGGCAGGGAGAGAGAGAAAGAGGGGCAGGGAGAGAGAGAAAGAGGGGCAGGGAGAGAGAGAAAGAGGGGCAGGGAGAGAGAGAAAGAGGGGCAGGGAGAGAGAGAAAGAGGGGCAGGGAGAGAGAGAAAGAGGGGCAGGGAGAGAGAGAAAGAGGGGCAGGGAGAGAGAGAAAGAGGGGCAGGGAGAGAGAGAAAGAGGGGCAGGGAGAGAGAGAAAGAGGGGCAGGGAGAGAGAGAAAGAGGGGCAGGGAGAGAGAGAAAGAGGGGCAGGGAGAGAGAGAAAGAGGGGCAGGGAGAGAGAGAAAGAGGGGCAGGGAGAGAGAGAAAGAGGGGCAGGGAGAGAGAGAAAGAGGGGCAGGGAGAGAGAGAAAGAGGGGCAGGGAGAGAGAGAAAGAGGGGCAGGGAGAGAGAGAAAGAGGGGCAGGGAGAGAGAGAAAGAGGGGCAGGGAGAGAGAGAAAGAGGGGCAGGGAGAGAGAGAAAGAGGGGCAGGGAGAGAGAGAAAGAGGGGCAGGGAGAGAGAGAAAGAGGGGCAGGGAGAGAGAGAAAGAGGGGCAGGGAGAGAGAGAAAGAGGGGCAGGGAGAGAGAGAAAGAGGGGCAGGGAGAGAGAGAAAGAGGGGCAGGGAGAGAGAGAAAGAGGGGCAGGGAGAGAGAGAAAGAGGGGCAGGGAGAGAGAGAAAGAGGGGCAGGGAGAGAGAGAAAGAGGGGCAGGGAGAGAGAGAAAGAGGGGCAGGGAGAGAGAGAAAGAGGGGCAGGGAGAGAGAGAAAGAGGGGCAGGGAGAGAGAGAAAGAGGGGCAGGGAGAGAGAGAAAGAGGGGCAGGGAGAGAGAGAAAGAGGGGCAGGGAGAGAGAGAAAGAGGGGCAGGGAGAGAGAGAAAGAGGGGCAGGGAGAGAGAGAAAGAGGGGCAGGGAGAGAGAGAAAGAGGGGCAGGGAGAGAGAGAAAGAGGGGCAGGGAGAGAGAGAAAGAGGGGCAGGGAGAGAGAGAAAGAGGGGCAGGGAGAGAGAGAAAGAGGGGCAGGGAGAGAGAGAAAGAGGGGCAGGGAGAGAGAGAAAGAGGGGCAGGGAGAGAGAGAAAGAGGGGCAGGGAGAGAGAGAAAGAGGGGCAGGGAGAGAGAGAAAGAGGGGCAGGGAGAGAGAGAAAGAGGGGCAGGGAGAGAGAGAAAGAGGGGCAGGGAGAGAGAGAAAGAGGGGCAGGGAGAGAGAGAAAGAGGGGCAGGGAGAGAGAGAAAGAGGGGCAGGGAGAGAGAGAAAGAGGGGCAGGGAGAGAGAGAAAGAGGGGCAGGGAGAGAGAGAAAGAGGGGCAGGGAGAGAGAGAAAGAGGGGCAGGGAGAGAGAGAAAGAGGGGCAGGGAGAGAGAGAAAGAGGGGCAGGGAGAGAGAGAAAGAGGGGCAGGGAGAGAGAGAAAGAGGGGCAGGGAGAGAGAGAAAGAGGGGCAGGGAGAGAGAGAAAGAGGGGCAGGGAGAGAGAGAAAGAGGGGCAGGGAGAGAGAGAAAGAGGGGCAGGGAGAGAGAGAAAGAGGGGCAGGGAGAGAGAGAAAGAGGGGCAGGGAGAGAGAGAAAGAGGGGCAGGGAGAGAGAGAAAGAGGGGCAGGGAGAGAGAGAAAGAGGGGCAGGGAGAGAGAGAAAGAGGGGCAGGGAGAGAGAGAAAGAGGGGCAGGGAGAGAGAGAAAGAGGGGCAGGGAGAGAGAGAAAGAGGGGCAGGGAGAGAGAGAAAGAGGGGCAGGGAGAGAGAGAAAGAGGGGCAGGGAGAGAGAGAAAGAGGGGCAGGGAGAGAGAGAAAGAGGGGCAGGGAGAGAGAGAAAGAGGGGCAGGGAGAGAGAGAAAGAGGGGCAGGGAGAGAGAGAAAGAGGGGCAGGGAGAGAGAGAAAGAGGGGCAGGGAGAGAGAGAAAGAGGGGCAGGGAGAGAGAGAAAGAGGGGCAGGGAGAGAGAGAAAGAGGGGCAGGGAGAGAGAGAAAGAGGGGCAGGGAGAGAGAGAAAGAGGGGCAGGGAGAGAGAGAAAGAGGGGCAGGGAGAGAGAGAAAGAGGGGCAGGGAGAGAGAGAAAGAGGGGCAGGGAGAGAGAGAAAGAGGGGCAGGGAGAGAGAGAAAGAGGGGCAGGGAGAGAGAGAAAGAGGGGCAGGGAGAGAGAGAAAGAGGGGCAGGGAGAGAGAGAAAGAGGGGCAGGGAGAGAGAGAAAGAGGGGCAGGGAGAGAGAGAAAGAGGGGCAGGGAGAGAGAGAAAGAGGGGCAGGGAGAGAGAGAAAGAGGGGCAGGGAGAGAGAGAAAGAGGGGCAGGGAGAGAGAGAAAGAGGGGCAGGGAGAGAGAGAAAGAGGGGCAGGGAGAGAGAGAAAGAGGGGCAGGGAGAGAGAGAAAGAGGGGCAGGGAGAGAGAGAAAGAGGGGCAGGGAGAGAGAGAAAGAGGGGCAGGGAGAGAGAGAAAGAGGGGCAGGGAGAGAGAGAAAGAGGGGCAGGGAGAGAGAGAAAGAGGGGCAGGGAGAGAGAGAAAGAGGGGCAGGGAGAGAGAGAAAGAGGGGCAGGGAGAGAGAGAAAGAGGGGCAGGGAGAGAGAGAAAGAGGGGCAGGGAGAGAGAGAAAGAGGGGCAGGGAGAGAGAGAAAGAGGGGCAGGGAGAGAGAGAAAGAGGGGCAGGGAGAGAGAGAAAGAGGGGCAGGGAGAGAGAGAAAGAGGGGCAGGGAGAGAGAGAAAGAGGGGCAGGGAGAGAGAGAAAGAGGGGCAGGGAGAGAGAGAAAGAGGGGCAGGGAGAGAGAGAAAGAGGGGCAGGGAGAGAGAGAAAGAGGGGCAGGGAGAGAGAGAAAGAGGGGCAGGGAGAGAGAGAAAGAGGGGCAGGGAGAGAGAGAAAGAGGGGCAGGGAGAGAGAGAAAGAGGGGCAGGGAGAGAGAGAAAGAGGGGCAGGGAGAGAGAGAAAGAGGGGCAGGGAGAGAGAGAAAGAGGGGCAGGGAGAGAGAGAAAGAGGGGCAGGGAGAGAGAGAAAGAGGGGCAGGGAGAGAGAGAAAGAGGGGCAGGGAGAGAGAGAAAGAGGGGCAGGGAGAGAGAGAAAGAGGGGCAGGGAGAGAGAGAAAGAGGGGCAGGGAGAGAGAGAAAGAGGGGCAGGGAGAGAGAGAAAGAGGGGCAGGGAGAGAGAGAAAGAGGGGCAGGGAGAGAGAGAAAGAGGGGCAGGGAGAGAGAGAAAGAGGGGCAGGGAGAGAGAGAAAGAGGGGCAGGGAGAGAGAGAAAGAGGGGCAGGGAGAGAGAGAAAGAGGGGCAGGGAGAGAGAGAAAGAGGGGCAGGGAGAGAGAGAAAGAGGGGCAGGGAGAGAGAGAAAGAGGGGCAGGGAGAGAGAGAAAGAGGGGCAGGGAGAGAGAGAAAGAGGGGCAGGGAGAGAGAGAAAGAGGGGCAGGGAGAGAGAGAAAGAGGGGCAGGGAGAGAGAGAAAGAGGGGCAGGGAGAGAGAGAAAGAGGGGCAGGGAGAGAGAGAAAGAGGGGCAGGGAGAGAGAGAAAGAGGGGCAGGGAGAGAGAGAAAGAGGGGCAGGGAGAGAGAGAAAGAGGGGCAGGGAGAGAGAGAAAGAGGGGCAGGGAGAGAGAGAAAGAGGGGCAGGGAGAGAGAGAAAGAGGGGCAGGGAGAGAGAAAGAGGGGCAGGGAGAGAGAAAGAGGGGCAGGGAGAGAGAAAGAGGGGCAGGGAGAGAGAAAGAGGGGCAGGGAGAGAGAAAGAGGGGCAGGGAGAGAGAAAGAGGGGCAGGGAGAGATAATGGGACGATCTCTATTGGAACAGAGAAAGCGAAGAGGTGATTTATTGAGATTTTTAAAATCAAGAGTTTTGGCGCGAGAGCCGGGAAGTGGGATTAGTTTGGGATTGATACAGGGCTATGGGGAGAGAGCGGGGCAGTGGGATTAATTTGGGATTGATACAGGACGATGGGGAGAGAGGGGCAGTGGGATTAGTTTGGGGATTGATACAGGACTATTGGGAGAGAGTGGGGCAGTGGGATTAGTTTTGGATGGAACATAAGAACATAAGAAGTAGGAGCAGGAGTGGGTCATACAGCCCCTCGAGCCTGCTCCGCCATTCAATAAGATCATGGCTGATCTTCGACCTCAACTCCACTTTCCCGCCCGATCCCCATATCCCTCGATTCCCCTGGACTCCAAAAATCTATCGATATCAACCTTGAGTATACTCAAAGACTCAGCATCCACAGCCCTCTGGGGTACAGAATTGCAAAGATTAAAACCCTCTGAGTGAAGAAATTCCTCCTCATCTCTGTCTTAAATGACCTATCCCGTATCCTGAGACTATGCTCCCTTAGTTCTAGACATTCCAGCCAGGGGAAACATAAGAAATAGGAGCAGGAGTCGGCCACCCGGCCCCTTGAGCCTGCTCCGCCATTCAATTAGATCATGGCTGATCTGATCATGGACTCAGCTCCACTTCCCTGCCCGCTCTCCATAACCCTTTACTCCCTTATCGCTCAAAAATCTGTCTATCTCCGCCTTAAATATATTTAATGACCCAGCCTCCACAGCTCTCTGGGGCAGAGAATTCCACAGGTTTACAACCCTCAGAGAGAAGAAATTCCTCCTCATCTCAGTTTTAAATGGGCGGCCCCTTATTCTGAAACTATGCCCCCTAGTTCTAGATTCCCCCACGAGGGGAAACATCCTCTCTGCATCTACCTTGTCGAGCCCTCTCAGAATCTTATGTGTTTCAATAAGATCAACTCTCATTCTTCTAAACCCCCATGAGTATAGGCCCAACTTTTCCATCTCAGGAATCAACCTAGTGAACCTTCTCTGAACAGCCTCCAATGCAAGTATATCCCTCGTTAAATAAGGAGATCAAAACTGTATGCAGTACTCCAGGTGTGGCCTCACCAATACCCTGTACAGTTGTAGCAGGACTTCTTTGCTTTTACACTCCATCCCCGTTGCAATAAAGACCAACATTCCATTTGCCTTCCTGATTACTTGCTGTATCTGCATATTCACTTTTTGTGTTTCATGCACAAGGGCCCCCAGGTCCCTCTGTACTGCAGCATTTTGTAATCTCTCTCCATTTAAATGATAATTTGCTTTTTTATTTTTTCTGCCAAAGTGGATAACCTCACATTTTCCCACATTATACTCCATCTGCCAAATGTTTGCCCACTCACTTAGCCTGTCTATATCCCTTTGAAATTTTTTTGTGTCCTCCTCACATCTTGCTTTCCCACGTATCTTTGTATAATAGAAACATAGAAACATAGAAAATAGGTGCAGGAGTAGGCCATTCGGCCCTTCTAGCCTGCACCGCCATTCAATGAGTTCATGGCTGAACATTCAACTTCAGTACCCCATTCCTGCTTTCTCGCCATACCCCTTGATCCCCCTAGCAGTAAGGACCTCATCTAACTCCTTTTTGAATATATTTAGTGAATTGGCCTCAACAACTTTCTGTGGTAGAGAATTCCACAGGTTCACCACTCTCTGGGTGAAGAAGTTCCTCCGCATCTCGGTCCTAAATGGCTTACCCCTTATCCTTAGACTGTGACCCCTGGTTCTGGACTTCCCCAACATTGGGAACATTCTTCCTGCATCTAACCTGTCTAACCCTGTCAGAATTTTATATGTTTCTATGAGGTCCCCTCTCATTCTTCTGAACTCCAGTGAATACAAGCCCAGTTGATCCAGTCTTTCTTGATAGGTCAGTCCCGCCATCCCGGGAATCAGTCTGGTGAACCTTCGCTGCATTCCCTCAATAGCAAGAATGTCCTTCCTCAGGTTAGGAGACCAAAACTGTACACAATACTCCAGGTGTGGCCTCACCAATGCCCTGTACAACTGTAGCAACACCTCCCTGCCCCTGTACTCAAATCCCCTTGCTATGAAGGCCAACATGCCATTTGCTTTCTTAACCGCCTGCTGCACCTGCATGCCAACCTTCAATAATCAGCAAACTTGGCTACATTACACTCGGTCCCTTCATCCAAGTCATTAATATAGATTGTAAATAGTTGATGCCCCATCACCTATCCATGCGGCACCCCACTATTCACTGTTTGCCAACCGGAAAATGACCCATTTATCCCGACTCTCTGTTTTCTGTTAGTTAGCCAATCCTCTATCCATGCTAATATATTACCCCCAACCCAGTGAACTTTTATCTTGTGCAGTAACCTTTTATGTGGCACCTTATCGAATGCCTTCTGGAAATCCAAATACACCACATCCTCTGGTTCCCCCTTATCCACCCTGCTCGTTACATCCTCAAAGAACTCCAGCAAATTTGTCAAACATGATTTCCCTTTCATAAACAACCTCTCAGCATCAACCCTGTCAATCCCCTTCAGAATCTTGTATGTTTCGATGAGATAATTTCTGATTCTTCTAATTTCTGGAGAGTGCAGGCCCAACCTACACAATCTCTAATCATAAGACAGCCTTCTCATCCCAGGAATCAGTCTGGTGAACCTCTGTTGCACTGCCTCCAAGGCAAGTATATCCTTCCTTAGATAAGGAGACCAAAACTGTGCACAGTGCTCCAGGTGTGGTCTCACCAAGGCCCTGTACAATTGGAGCAAGACTTCCTTACTCTTGTACTCCAACTCCTTGGCAATAAAGGCCAACATGCCATTTGCCTTCCTTATCGCTTTCTGTACCTGCATGCTCGCTTTCTGTGTTTCCTGTACGAGGACACGCAAATCTTTCTGAACGCCAACATTTAAAAGTTTCCCACCATTTAAAAAATATTCTGTTTTTCTATTCTTCCTACCAAAGTGAATAACTTCACATTTCGCCACATTATACTCCATCTGCCACCTCACTGCCCACTCACTGAACCTGTCTCTATCCCTTTGCAGTCTGTGTTCTCCTCACAGCTTACTGTCCCACTCGCTTTGTATCAGCAGCAAACTTGGATACATGAAACTCGGACCCTTCATCTAGATCATTAATATAGATTGCTCGATAAAAGAACCATGAAGGGCCGAATGGCCTGCTTCTGTGCTGTAAACATAAAGTGATTGTGAACAGAGACTTTCATTGAGCTGGGCTGTGACTCCTGTTCAAATGATGTCACGGTCATGGGTCTGCTGGCAGGTGATAAAGTTATTTGAAGAACAGAGTAAGTGTTTGTGCCCCAGTGCTGGGATCACATGCTGTGAGTGCATGAGTAAATAGCGAGCACAGCCAACTATTTCAGCCTCTTCTCCTCAGGCTTGTTTCCCCCTCTGCAGCTCTCTGCCCTCCTCTTGCTGTCGCTCCTCCACTACTTCACCCCAGGGGCCAGTAATTACGAGTGAGCCGGACAGCGAGATTCATCAGAATATTTGACTGTGGAGAGCATCACATCCAAACCAAACTGCATCCTCGCCAAACACCCCACACGTGGCTATTTCCCAGCAGTGATCACTGGATAATGATTGGGGGCAATGAGGCCGATTGTCACATCCCTGTCACCCCTTGGAGTAACTCTGATCCGATGCACCTTTATCCCAGTACATTGTAGCCCTGGCACACTGCAAGCCATTTAAATCCTGACTTTAGTCGATACAGTGCCATTTTAACCAATACATTGTTACCTTAAATAATATATTGTCACTTTAACCAATACATTGTTACTTTAATTGATATTATACCACTTTAAACTGTAGATTCCTAATTTAACTGAGTTATATATTGATCCTTTAACACATACACTGTTACTTTACTTCAAGCACTATCACTTTAACAAATACATTATCACCTCAGCCCATGCCCGAGTACTGTAATCCTGTTAACCCAAACCTATACTCATGTTACTCGAGTATACACTCTAACCCAGGCCCAGTTACTCTCACCTTAACCATTACTGTAACCCTAGCCCAGACACTCTAACTTAGCCCAGTCACTCTCACCCCCCCCAGTCACTTTGACCCGAGCCCAGTCACCAACTCCCCCGTCGCTCTAATCTCCCCCCCCTCAGTCGCTCTAACTCCCCTCAGTCGCTCTAACGCCCCCTCCACTCGCTCTAACCGCCCCCCCCAGCCGCACTAACCCCCCGCCCCCGTCGCTCTAACCCCCCCCAGTCGCTCTAACCCCCCCCCGCAGTCGCTCTAACCCCCCCCCCGCAGTCGCTCTAACCCCCCCCAGTCGCTCTAACTCCCCGCCCCCGTCGCTCTAACTCCCCCCCCCCCCAGTCACTCTAACTCCCCCCCACCCCAGTCACTCTAACTCCCCCCCCTCCAGTCGCTCTAACTCCCCCCCCCAGTCGCTCTAACTACCCCCCCCAGTCGTTCTAACTCCCCCACCCCAGTCGCTCTAACTCCCCCCGCCCCAGTCGCTCTAACTCCCCCCGCCCCAGTCGCTCTAACTCCCCCCCCCCCAGTCGCTCTAACTCCCCCCCCCCAGTCGCTCTAACTCCCCCCCCCCCAGTCGCTCTAACTCCCCCCCCCCAGTCGCTCTAACTCCCCCCCCCCCAGTCGCTCTAACTCCCCCCCCCCAGTCGCTCTAACTCCCCCCCCCCAGTCGCTCTAACTCCCCCCCCCCCAGTCGCTCTAACTCCCCCCCCCCCCAGTCGCTCTAACTCCCCCCCCCCCAGTCGCTCTAACTCCCCCCCCCCCAGTCGCTCTAACTCCCCCCCCCCAGTCGCTCTAACTCCCCCACCCCAGTCGCTCTAACTCCCCCCCCCCAGTCGCTCTAACTCCCCCACCCCAGTCGCTCTAACTCCCCCACCCCAGTCGCTCTAACCTCCCCCACCCCCGCCACTCTCGCTCTAACTCCCCCAGTCACTTTGACCCGAGCCCAGTCACTAACTTTCCCCACTCACTCTAACCACCCCCCCACTCGCTCTAACCCAACCCCACCATTCGCTCTAACCCCCCCCCCCACTCGCTCTAACCCCCCCACTTGCTCTAACCCCCCCCACTTGCTCTAACCAACCCCCCACTCCCTCTAACCCCCCCAACTCCCCACTCCCTCTAACCCCCCCCAACTCCCCACTCACTCTAACCCCCCCCAACTCCCCACTCACTCTAACCCCCCCAACTCCCTCTAACACGCCCCCCCCCACTCGCTCTAACTTCCCCCCACCCCACTCGCTCTAACTTCCCCAGTCACTTTGACCCGAGCCCAGTCACTAACTTTCCCCACTCGCTCTAACGCCCCCCCCCCCACCCAGTCACTAAACCTCCCCAGTCACTCTGACCCCGGTCGCTCTAACCCCAGCCCAGTCACTCTGACCCTCCCCAGTCACTCACCCTCCCGGGAACCTGCTACCCTTACACTGAGCGGGGTTGAGCCTGACCTCGATGTTGCCGCAGGTGGTGAAGGCGGTGAAGATGAGCATGAAGCCCATTCCCAGCAGGTAAACGTTGCTCAGCCTGCGATCCATTGAGACAGTGAGCGGCTGCAGCGCGACTTGCCCAACCCAGCGGCCCCAGCCGTCAATCATCCGGCGGAGGGCGGGGCTACAACCGTCAATCAATCCGACAGAGGGCGGGGCTACTGCTGTCAATCACTCACCCTGGGCTCAGGACCCTTGCCTCCCTCTGATTCCTCCCCCAAAGTCCTCTGGCTGCTTCCTGCAGTACGAGCACAGGGCCCCCTTCAGCACCTCACCCATGTCCCCATTCTTCATGAGCCTAGGCATTTGGCACACTGTTCAACTGTGACAGGCATCACAGCCAATCCCTATCCTGGCCCTCACATCATGTCTCATTTCTCAACAGGAGGGAACATAGGAACATCCAGCCGCTGGAGTCTGTTGTGCTATTCAATGAGATTATGGCTGATCTGCAACCTAACTCCATATACCTGCCTTTGCCCCATATCCCTTAATATCTTTTTTATAAACAAAAAGCTATCAATCTATGATTTAAAATCAGCCTGGGTAGTGTCTTTACCCACCTGCAGCACTTCAGAAGAATCATAGAATCTTACAGCACAGAAGGAGGCCATTCAGCCCATCGTGCCTGTGACAGTTCTGTGAGAGAGCTATCCAATTCGACCCACTCCCAATGCTCTTTCCCCACAGCCCGGCAGGAAGCAGTCTACTGTGGTGTAAAATCAGCATTTGGAGTGAGAAGAGCAAGGTCTGGGGAAACAGGGAGTGATAATCTTCCCTCTGATTCCCTGCCTCATTCAGATTATTGTTGCTCAAACCACAAGCGAAAATAAACAGACAATGAGTGAGGGAGAATATATGATGTGTGGGGTGGGGGAGGTGAGTGGAAGGTTTTTTTTCCATTCGTTCCCGGGGTGTGGGCGTCACTGGCAAGGCTGGCATTTATTGCCCATCCCTAATTGCCCCTTGAGAAGGTGGTGGTGAGCCGCCGCCTTGAACCGCTGCAGTCCGTGTGGTGAAGGTGCTCCCACAGTGCTGTTAGGGAGGGAGTTCCAGGATTGTGACCCAGCGACGATGAAGGAACGGCCGATATATTTCCCAGTCAGGATGGTGTGCGACTGGGAGGGGAACGTGGAGGTGGTGGTGTTCCCATGCGCCTGCTGCCCTTGTCCTTCTAGGTGGTAGAGGTCGCGGGCTTTGGAAGTGCTATTCAGGCAATGACTGAGGGGAAACTGATGAGGAACTAGGGGAGAGAGGTGAGTAGGAGGAGATGAGGGGGTTACCCTATGATGATAGATTGAGTAAACTGGGTCTTTACTCGTTGGAGTTCAGAAGGATGAGGGGTGATCTTATAGAAACATTTAAAATAATGAAAGGGATAGACAAGATAGAGGCAGAGAGGTTGTTTCCACTGGTCGCGGAGACTAGAACTAGGGGGCACAGCCTCAAAATACGGGGGAGCCAATTTAAAACCGAGTTGAGAAGGAATTTCTTCTCCCAGAGGGTTGTGAATCTGTGGAATTCTCTAACCAAGGAAGCAGTTGAGGCTAGCTCATTGAATGTATTCAAGTCACAGATAGATAGATTTTTAACCAATAAGGGAATTAAGGGTTACGGGGAGCGGGCGGGTAAGTGGAGCTGAGTCCACGGCCAGATCAGCCATGATCTTGTTGAAGGGCGGAGCAGGCTCGAGGGGCTAGATGGCCTACTCCGGTTCCTAATTCTTATGTTCTTATGTTCTTATGACACAGATAAAGAGTGGAGGGGGGAAGGTGGTTAATGCGGGGGGGCACAGACAATAATGAATGTCATCAGATAGATGATGAGAGGGCGAAGAGGGAAGAGTGGTGGAGGCTGGTGATGTGTGAGGGAAACTGACAAAGAGCATCATAGGCAGTCCCTCAAACTCGAGGAAGACTTGCTTCCACTCTAACAGTGAGTTCTTAGGTGGCTGAACAGTCCAATACGGGAATTACAGTCTCTGTCACAGGTGGGACAGACAGTGGTTGAAGGAAAGGGAGGGTGGGACTGGTTTGCCGCACGCTCCTTCCGCTGCCTGCGCTTGGTTTCTGCATGCTCTCGGCGATGAGACTCGAGGTGCTCAGTGCCCTCCCGGATGCTCTTCCTCCACTTAGGGCGGTCTTTGGCCAGGGACTCCCAGGTGTCGGTGGGGGTGTTGCACTTTATCAAGGAGGCTTTGAGGGTGTCCTTGTAACGTTTCCTCTGCCCACCTGGGGCTCGCTTGCCGTGTAGGAGTTCTGAGTAGAGCGCTTGCTTTGGGAGTCTTGTGTCGGGCATGCGGACAATGTGACCCACCCAACAGAGCTGGTCGAGTGTGGTCAGTGCTTCGATGCTGGGGATGTTGGCCTGATCAAGGATACTCTCAGGGGATTTGGAGGATCTTGCGGAGGCAGCATTCGTGGTATTTCTCCAGCGAGTTGAGGTGCTTACTGAACATGATCCCTGTCTCTGAGCCACACAGGAGTGCGGGTGATGTGTGAGGGAGACTGACAAAGAGCAGGTATAAAAGGCCTCACTCCTCCCTATCTCTGTAACCTCTTCCAGCTCTATATCCCACTCCCGACCTCTCCATTCCTCTGACCCTGTCCACCTTTGTATCACCCTCTTTAACCCCACCAGGGCTGTGCCTTCAGCTGCCCGGCCCCAGGCTCTGGAACTCCCAACTTAAACCCCTCCACCTCCCTCTCTTCCTTTGAGACCACCCTTAAAACCTACCTCTTCAAATATCTCCTTTAGCTCACCGTCCATTTTTTGCCACACCTCTTTGTGAAGTGCCATGGATCATTTGTTTCTACATTAAAGGCACTATATAAATGGAAGTTGTTACTGTTAATTAAAATTAACTAAAACGCATAATTTTTAAAACAAAAAATTTACATTTTCCAGTGTTCCCCAGATGCCCCACTCCCTTAGAAATGTATAGGAACAGGAGGAGGCCATTCAGCCCCTTGAGCCTTTCCACCATTCACTTAGATTATAGCTGATCTGCATCTTAACTCCATTTACCTGCATCAGTTCCGTAACCCTTAATACCCTTCAACACCGCCTTCAGTGCGCTAGTGCAGCCTTCGGCCACCTGAGGAAAAGTGTTCGAAGATCAGACCCTCAAATCTACCACCAAGCTCATGGTCTACAGGGCTGTAGTGATACCCGCCCTCCTGTATGGCTCACAGGCATGGACAGTATACAGTAGACACCTCAAGTCGCTGGAGAAATACCACCAACGATGTCTCCGCAAGATCCTGCAAATCCCCTGGGAGGACAGACGCACCAACGTTAGCGTCCTCGACCAGGCCAACATCCCCAGCATCGAAGCACTGACCACACTCGATCAGCTCCGCTGGGCGGGCCACATTGTTTGCATGCCCGACACAAGACTCCCAAAGCAAGTGCTCTACTCGGAACTCCTTCACGGTAAACCAGTCAAAGGAGGGCAGAGGAAATGTTACAAGGACACCCTCAAAGCCTCCCTGATAAAGTGCAACATTCCCACCGACACCTGGGAGTCCCTGGCCAAAGACCGCCCTAAGTGGAGGAAGTGCATCCGGGAGGGCGCTGAGCACCTCGAGTCTCATCGCCGAGAGCATGCAGAAACCAAGCGCAGGCAGCGTGCGGCAAACCAGTCCCACCCTCCCTTTCCTTCAACCACTGTCTGTCCCACCTGTGACCGGGACTGTGGCTCTCGTATTGGACTGTTCAGCCACCTAACGACTCATTTTAAAAGTGGAAGCGAGTCTTCCTCGATTCTGAGGGACTGCCAAAAATCTATCCATCAGCTTTGAAATTTTCAATTGACCCCCGGCCTCAACAGCTTTCTGGGGGAGAGAGTTCCAGATTCCCAGCACCCTTTGTGTGCAGAAGTGCTCCCTGACATCACCCCTGAACGGCCTGGCTCTGATTTTAAGGTCCTGCCCCCTTGTTCTGGACTCCCTCCACCAGAGGGAATAGTTTCTCTCTATCTACCCTCTCAAACCCTTTAATCATCTTAAACGCCTCGATTATATCATCCATTAATCTTCCATACTCGAGGGAATACAAACCCAGTCTGTGTAACCTGCCCTCGTCATTTAACCCTAATAGTGCAGCACTACTTTTGTGCCGTCAGCATTTGGAATCGCCTCAGCCTTTCATGTACTCATGTTTCACTTCCTCCGTGAATGTTTAATACTCGACTGTTTGAGTTACAACATAGCATCATAGAATGGTCACAGCACATTTGGCCTGTTGAGCCTGTGCCAGCTCTTTGCAAGATCATCATAGGCAGTCCCTCGTATCGAGGATGACTTGCTTCCACGCCAAAAAGGGATGAGTTCACAGGTGTTTCAATGAAGGAGCTAATATTCCAGGTTCACAATTGCATCCTGAAGGGTGGAAGGTGCCTGTGGGTGGATTGTTTTAACGTGGGGTGACCGTTGCACACCAGCCACCACACGGGCTTGACAGAGCGAGGCCTTGGTCCAGTGGCAAGGGTTAACCAGGACGACTGGAGACCTGCTCTGCTGCACGGACCTAGTGCACACATATCGCAGTGTGGGCTGGGCCCGTGCTGCCCCTGGGTCCCTCGCCTCTTCTCGGCCCCGAACTCACACCTTTCCTGGCCCCCGATCACGTCACTCCACAATCACTCGTCGCTCCTTCGCCCCGACCTCGCGAGCCCAAACATCTCTGCAAGGGCGCTTCAGCCAGGCTCACTCGCCCGCCCTTTCCCCGTAGCCCTGCAAATTTTTTTCTTTCAGATACTTATCCAATTTCCTTTTAAAAGCTATGATTGAGTTCAGTTTCCTGTGTACACAAAGTAAAGTCCAGGCTCCACCCTGGCACAGAACCTATGACCCAGCACATGTCGAGGCTTTATCACCAGTCCAGACACTGGGCATTCCAACAAAGGGAGCCTGCATGCACAGGGACAACCCAGAAAAACTAGCAACCGCTTTCCAAACAAGCTGTCATACGCTCCAAATAGTTCCAGGGATGAGGGACCTCAGTTACGTGGGTAGACTGGAGAAGCTGGGGTTGTTCTCCTTGGAGCAAAGAAGGTTGAGAGTCTGCTTCCACCACCTCAGGCAGTGCAATCCAGATCCTAACCACTCGCTGCGTAAAAATGTTTTTCCTCATGTCACCTTTGGTTCTTCTGCCTGTGTCCTCTGGTTCCCGACCCTTCCACCAATGGGAACAGTTTCTCTCTCTCTACTCTGTCCAGACCCCTCATGATTTTGAACACCTCGATCAAATCTCCTCTCAACCTTCTTTGCTCCAAGGAGAACAACCCCAGCTTCTCCAGTCTATCCACGTCACTGAAGTCCCTCATCCCTGGAACTATTTGGAGCGTATGACAGCTTGTTTTGAAAGCGGTTGCTAGTTTTTCTGGGTTGTCCCTGTGCATGCAGGCTCCCTTTGTTGGAATGCCCAGTGTCTGGGCTGGTGATAAAGCCTCGACATGTGCTGGGTCATAGGTTCTGTGCCAGGGTGGAGCCTGGACTTTACTCTGTGTACACAGGAAACTGAACTCAACTCACATGATTTCTCGAATAATTAGGAAATGGGTAATAATCCTTAATGGGATGGGAATGACCACTGATTGATAGGAAAGTAAAGAAAGACTTGCATTTATACGGCATCTTTCACAACCTCAGGACTTCCCAAAGTACTTTCTAACCAATTAAGAATGGTCCATATTATAATCATAGAAAGATATAGCACAGTAAGAGGTGATTCGGTCCATCTTCCCTGTGACAGCCCACTCTCCTGCTCTTTCCCCACAGACCAGCTAATGTTTCTTCAAGTCATTATCCAATTGTCTTTTGAAAGTTACTATTGAATCCGCTTCCATCGCCTTTTCAGGCAGTGCATTCCAGATCACAACAACTCATAGAAACACAGAAATTTACAGCGCAGAAGGAGGCCATTTCAGCCCTTCGTGTCCGCGCCGGCCGACAAAGAGCCGCACGGCCCTCGGTCTGCAGCCCTGAAGGTAACATATAAACCTATGAACAATGAACAATGGCGGAAAGACAAAGAGCACCCAGTCCAACCAGTCCGCCCCACACAACTGCGACACCCCTTATATCTGTGCCGGCCAACAAAAGGTCATCCAGTCTAATCCCAATTACCAGCTCCAGGTCCGTAACCCTGCTGGTTACTGCACTTTAAGTGCCCATCCAACCATCTCTTAAAAGTGATGAGGGTTTCTGCATCCACCACTCTTCCAGGCAGCGAGTTCCAGATCTCCACAACCCTCTGCGTAAAGAAGCCACCCCCCAAACCCATCTAAACCTTCCACCAACCACTTTAAAACTATGCCCCCCTCGTAATAGACCCCATCCACCAACGGAAATAGGCGCTTACTATCCACTATGTACAGGCGCCTCAATATTTTGTACACCTTAATGAGGTAGAAACGTAGAAACATAGAAAATAGGTGCAGGAGTAGGCCATTCGGCCCTTCGAGCCTGCACCGCCATTCAATGAGTTCATGGCTGAACATGCAACTTCAGTACCCCATTCCTGCTTTCTCGCCATACCCCTTGATCCCCCGAGTAGTAAGGACTACATCTAACTCCTTTTTGAATATATTTAGTGAATTGGCCTCAACAACTTTCTGTGGTAGAGAATTCCACAGGTTCACCACTCTCTGGGTGAAGAAGTTTCTCCTCATCTCAGTCCTAAATGGCTTACCCCTTATCCTTAGACTGTGACCCCTGGTTCTGGACTTCCCCAACATTGGGAACATTCTTCCTGCATCTAACCTGTCTAAACCCATCAGAATTTTAAACGTTTCTATGAAATCCCCTCTCATTCTTCTGAACTCCAGTGAATACAAGCCCAGTTGATCCAGTCTTTCGTCATATGTCAGTCCCACCATCCCGGGAATCAGTCTGGTGAACCTTCGCTGCACTCCCTCAATAGCAAGAATGTCCTTCCTCAAGTTAGGAGACCAAAACTGTACATAATACTCCAGGTGTGGCCTCACCAAGGCACTGTACAACTGTAGTAACACCTCCCTGCCCCTGTACTCAAATCCCCTCACTATGAAGGCCAACATGCCATTTGCTTTCTTAACCGCCTGCTGTACTTGCATGCCAACCTTCAATGACTGATGTACCATGACACCCAGGTCTCGTTGCACCTCCCCTTTTCCTAATCTGTCACCATTCAAATAATAGTCTGTCTCTCTGTTTTTACCACCAAAGTGGATAACCTCACATTTATCCACATTATACTTCATCTGCCATGTATTTGCCCACTCACCTAATCTATCCAAGTCACTGTGCAGCCTCATAGCATCCTCCTCGCAGCTCACACTGCCACGCAACTTAGTGTTATCCCCAAATTTGGAGATACTACATTTAATCCCCTCGTCTAAATCATTAATGTACAATGTAAACAAATGGGGCCCCAGCACAGAACCTTGCGGTACCCCACTAGTCACTGCCTGCCATTCTGAAAAGTACCCATTTACTCCTACTCTTTGCTGCCTGTCTGCCAACCAGTTCTCAATCCACGTCAGCACACTACCCCCAATCCCATGTGCTTTAACTTTGCACATTGATCTCTTATGTGGGACCTTGTCGAAAGCCTTCTGAAAGTCCAAATACACCACATCAACTGGTTCTCCCTTGTCCACTCTACTGGAAACATCCTCAAAAAATTTCAGAAGATTTGTCAAGCATGATTTCCCTTTCACAAATCCATGTCATGTCACCTCTTTCCAAGTGCGCTGCTATGACATCCTTAATAATTGATTCCATCATTTTACCCACTACCGATGTCAGGCTGACCGGTCTATAATTCCCTGTTTTCTCTCTCCCTCCTTTTTTAAAAAGTGGGGTTACATTGGCTACCCTCCACTCCATAGGAACTGATCCAGAGTCAATGGAATGTTGGAAAATGACTGTCAATGCATCCGCTATTTCGAAGGCCACCTCCTTAAGTACTCTGGGATGCAGACCATCAGGCCCTGGGGATTTATCGGCCTTCAATCCCATCAATTTCCCCAACACAATTTCCTGACTAATAAGGGTTTCCCTCAGTTCCTCCTTCTTACTGGACCCTCTGACCCCTTTTATATCCGGAAGGTTGTTTGTGTCCTCTTTAGTGAATACCGAACCAAAGTACTTATTCAATTGGTCTGCCATTTCTTTGTTCCCCGTTATGACTTCCCCTGATTCTGACTGCAGGGGACCCACGTTTGTCTTTACTAACCTTTTTCTCTTTACATATCTATAGAAGCTTTTGCAGTCCGTCTTAAAGTTCCCTGCAAGCTTCTTCTCCTACTCCATTTTCCCTGCCCTAATCAAACCCTTTGTCCTCCTCTGCTGAGTTCTAAATTTCTCCCAGTCCCCGGGTTCGCTGCTATTTCTGGCCAATTTGTATGCCACTTCCTTGGCTTTAATACTATCCCTGATTTCCCTTGATAGCCACGGTTGAGCCACCTTCCCTTTTTTATTTTTACGCCAGACAGGAATGTACAATTGTTGTAGTTCATCCATGCGGTCTCTAAATGTCTGCCACTGCACATCCACTGTCAACCCCTTAAGTATCATTCGCCAATCTATCCTAGCCAATTCACGCCTCATACCTTCAAAGTTACCCTTCTTTAAGTTATGGACCATGGTCTCTGAATTAACTGTTTCATTCTCCATCCTAATGTAGAATTCCACCATATTATGGTCACTCTTCCCCAAGGGGCCTCCCACAACAAGATTGCTAATGAATCCTCTCTCATTACACAACACCCAGTCTAAGATGGCCTCCCCCCTAGCTGGTTCCTCAACATATTGGTTTCGAAAACCATCCTTATGCACTCCAGGAAATCCTCCTCCACCGTATTGCTTCCAGTTTGGTTAGCCCAATCTATGTGCATATTAAAGTCACCCATGATAACTGCTGCACCTTTATTGCATGCACCCCTAATTTCCTGCTTGATGCCCTCCCCAACATCACTACTACTGTTTGGAGGTCTGTACACAACTCCCACTAATGTTTTTTGCCCTTTGGTGTTCTGCAGCTCTATCCATATAGATTCCACACCATCCAAGCTAATGTCCTTCCTAACTATTGCATTAATCTCGTCTTTAACCAGCAATGCTACCCCACCTCCTTTTCCTTTTATTCTATCCTTCCTTTTATTCTATCCTTCTGTTATGTCCTTAGATGCTCTAACAATGACTCCATGGGGCAATGTGTTGTAGTTGAACTGTAGTGACCTTAGTCCTTTCTTAGTTAACTCCAGAGTGAGGATCATACCTAGGCCAGGCACACCTGTACAGGTAACCTATGAATCTCCCACTGCTATGCCCTCTGGTGGCACACCTTGATATAGTACCAACAGTGACCATGTAAGATACATGATATCACTCCCCCTGAACCTTCAGTGCAAATTGCCTCTGCATTAACTATGCTGTGGGCTTAGCTCTATATGGGTTCTGTCTGATAGACCTCTAGCTGGCTGGCTCAACCTTGAGTGGGTCATTGGTGCAGTAGCGTGCTGGTGGTTGCTGTTTGTATGTGTATGTGTTCCTGACCACTCCATTCTCCCCCCTTCCCATGTTGGTGTGGCGGAGGCTCCTGGCATTCATGTACCTACAAGTTCAGGTGAGTGGGTTTTGCGTTTCTCTTTTTTTTTTTGTGGTTCCGTGGTGCGACAAGAGCGTTCGATGCCTTGTCGATATGGTGACCGGTGCGTAAGGACGGCTAGTTCCGGAGCTGCTGGGTGGTGTCCCTGCAGTCCTGTGGCGGTTCCGTGCCCGGTGCTGGCAGTGGGAAGCCGGTTGGCTCGCGTAGCCTGCTCTCGGGGCTGTTGTCATGGTCCCTAGCGGCATGCAGGTTCATCTAATAGGGATTTCCCTCAGTTGCTAGAAATCATGAGAATAAGATTGGGTACCAGCTGTGAATGCCTCCTGCCCATTTCACGTTAAATAGCTTCCTGGCACTCGCTGTCAACGTTCACACATTAATAGCCACTTTGATGAGATACCTGAGGGTGCCCAGTGCCTGCAAAACTTTTCCTACTGTTGGAATCTTCTTGAGCCCAGTACCTCAGCAGTCCAATGTCTCTGGTCGACTGGGTGTTGAGACCATTCCCTTCCCCGTGTCACGGTTCGGGACAGAGCCTTCATGCACCATGCGCCTGCACTCCTCTTTTCTTGAATTTTTCTGAACTCTCTCTTTAGTGTCAGTTGTGGTTCACTGGCAGTATCTCGAGTCAGAAGTTTATGGATTCAAGTGTCACTCCAGGACTTGAGCACGTAAATGAAGTTGATTTTTCAGTGCAGCACTGAGGAGGTGCTGCACTGTCTGAGAAGCTGTTTTTGAGAGAGCAGATGGGGGCCTTAGTTTAACGTCTCATCCAAGGGACAGCACCTCCGACAGTGCAGATACTCCCGCGGTACAGTTATGGAGGGAGTTCCAAGATTTTGACCCAGCGACGATGAAGGAACTGTGATATATTTCCAAGTCAGGATGGTGTGTGCCTTGGAGGGGAACGTGGAGGTGGTGGTGTTCCCATGCGCCTGCTGCCCTTGTCCTTCTAGGTGGTAGAGGCCGCGGGTTTGGGAGGTGCTGCTGAAGAAGCCTTGGCGAGTTAAAACCAATGTTCTCTCTGCCTGTTCAGGCAGGCGTAGAAGAGCCCCACAGTTCTTGTTCAAAAAGAGCAGGAAATTCTTCAGGCATTGTGGCCAGCATTTCTCCCTTGAGCGACACCATCAGGAACTGATGATCTTTATTGCATAAGCTGTTTGTGGGATCCTGGTGTGCTAATCGTCCATTGCCTTGTCTACTAAACAACAACGACCAATGTTCCCATTGAGCTGCGCAGTCGCACGACGATGTCCCGTGCAGCCGGCTCAACGGCGTTCCAATGGAACAGAACTCTCGTGTGCAGTAATTTGAGTGGGCCGCGCAGCCGGAAAAAAATTAGCCGGAACATTTGTAAAGTCCTGTCCCCTCAGTACAGATTCACACGAGGCATGTAGTGAAGTCAAGGTCACTCTGGACCTGCACCTTTATTTCACAGCTCTGGGATGCTGCACTTGCCCGAGACCTGTCCTTATATATCTGTCTCTTGCAAGTGCACCCCTGGTGGTAAGGTATGCTGGTGGTTACAGGTCATATCTTATTACAGTCATGTATAGCATGTTGGGATACAGTTATATATAATAATGTAAGATACATGACATCACCCTCCCCCAAGGTCTTATTGTCTTTATAGGTTCAGTCTCTCAAGTGGTCTACGCTCTCGCGTGGAGCGTCTGAGTTGTGGTTCAGTTGTTTCCCTTGGTGGGTGTCTGTTTTTCTTTGGGTGTGGTTGCTGGTATCTCGCCTGGGCTGTCTGTTTCGATTGGTGTGATTGTTGGTGTCTCGCCTGGGCTGTCTGTTGGGATTGCCTTTTCCTCAGGTTGTTCCCTCTGTCTGTCCACCAGGTGTGGTGCGAGTTCCACATTGTAGTCTGCCTCTGGTTCCGCAATGTTGTTGGTAAATCTGCTTTTGACTTGGTCGACATGCCTCCGGCAGGTTTTGCCATTGTCCATTTGTACTACCAGTAGCCTGTTTCCTTCTTTGCCCGTTACTGTTCCTGCAAGCCATTTGGGACCCCTGCCATAGTTTAGTACAAACACTTTGTCCCCTATCTCATTTCATCTCCCCCTCAAATTTCTGTCATGGTACTCAGTCAGCTTACGACGCTTTGCCTCAACAATTTCGTGCATGTCTGGGAGGATTAATGAGAGCCTTGTTTTTAAAGTCCTTTTCATCAACAGTTGCACGGGGGGATCCCAGTCAATGAGTGCGGACGAGATCTGTATGCCAGCAGCAGTCGCGACAGGCGACCCTGCAGCGTGGGACCTTGGATTTTAAGCATGCCTTGTTTAATGATTTGCACTGCTCTCTCCGCCTGGCCGTTGGAGGCCGGCTTGAACAGTGCCGTCTTGACGTGATTTATGCCGTGGTCAATTATAAAATCTAGGAATTCTGCGCTGGTGAAGCTCGGACCATTGTCACTGACCAATATGTCAGGGATTCCGTGCATTGCAAACATGGTTGTGAGGCTCTCCACAGTGGTGGAGGTTGTGCTCGAGTTTAAAATGGTGCATTCGATCCACTTTGAAAATGCATCTACAACTACGAGGAACATTTTGCCCATGAATGGGCCCGCATTGTCTACGTGCACCCGCGACCACGGTTTGGTAGGCCAGGGCCAGGGGCTCAGGGGAGCCTCGCTGGGGGCATTGCTGAGTTGGGCACAAATGTTGCTCCTTCGGACGCAGAGCTCCAAGTCCGCGTCAATAACAGGCCACCAGACGTGGGATCTGGCTATGGCCTTCATGAGAACGATCCCCAGGTGCTCGCGGTGGAGCTCCCGGACAAATGCCTCTCTGCCTCGCAGAGGCATGACTACTCGGCTGCCCCACATCAGGCAGTCTGCTTGTAGTGATAGCTCATGCATGCGCCTGTGAAAGGGTTTTAAATCCTCGGGTTAGGCATTGCGAGCCTCTGCCCAGTCACCGGTTAGGACACATCTTTTTACTAAGGATACCGTGGAGTCGCTGGCCATCCAGGCTCTGATTTGGCGAGCCGTCATGGGCGAACCTGTGGACTCAAAGGCATTGATTGCCATGACTATCTCACAGTCCTGTTCGTCAGACCCTTCCGTGGTCGCCAGGGGTAGCCTGCATGAGTGCCCACCTTTGAATTCACGCCGAGGCGTTGGCATTTATTGCCTTGCTCTCGGATAGGAGGGACGTGAGGGGCTTGTGGTCGGTTTCTAACGCGAACTTGGCCCCGAAAAGGTATTGGTGCATCTTTTTGACATCGTACACGCACGCGAGCGCCTCCTTCTCTTCCATTCCGTACCCGCGCTCCGCCCGCGAAAGTGACCTGGAGGCATAAGCTATGGGTTGTAATTTGCCTGCACTATTGACATGTTGCAAAACGCACCCGATCCCATACACTGACGCATCGCATGTGAGAACTAGCTTTTTACCTGGATCAAAGAAAGTCAAAACACTGTTGGAACACAGAAGGTTGCGTGCCTTATTGAAGGCGCGTTCCTGGGCGTCCCCCCAAAACCAATCGCACCCCTTCCTGAGTAGCACGTGGAGAGGCTCCAGCAGCATGCTTAAGTTCTGCATAAAGTTCCCAAAGTAGTTGAGTAGCCCGAGAAAGGTGCGCAGTTCTGAGACATTCCGGGGCCTGGGTGCCAGGCAAATTGCTTCTGTTTTGGACTCTGTTGGCCGAATTCCATCAGCGGCAATCCTTCTGCCCAAAAATTCAACCTCGGGCGTGAGAAACAGGCACTTGGATTTCTTGACTCGTAGGCCTACCCGATCCAACCGCTTTAGTACTTCCTCCAAATTACGGAGATGGGAGTCGGTGTCCCTGCCCGTGATAAGTATGTCGTCTTGAAATACAACCGTCCCCGGGATGGACTTGAGTAGACTCTCCATGTTGCGCTGGAATATGGCAGCTACCGACCTGATGCCGAATGGGCATCGATTGTACATGAAAAGGCCTCGATGTGTGTTGATGGTGGTGAGTAGCTTGGATTCCTCGGTCAATTCTTGCGTCATATACGCAGATGTGAGGTCTAGTTTTGAGAAAAGTTTACCTCCAGCCAATGTGGCAAATAAGTCCTCCGCTCTGGGCAGCGGGTACTGGTCCTGTAGGGAGACTCTGTTTATGGTAGATTTGTAGTCCCCACAGATTCGTACGGATCCATCAGGCTTCATGACTGGGACGATGGGACTTGCCCAGTCGCTAAATTCCACAGGTGATATAATGCCTTCCCGCAGAAGCCTGTCTAGTTCGTGTTCAATCTTTTCCCTCATCACATAGGGTACAGCTCTGGCCTTGTGATGGACCGGTCTAGCATCCTGTGTGATGTAGATTTTGACTTTGGCCCCTTTGAAAGTGCCCACACCTGGCTGAAAGAGATGTTCAAATCGCTTTATAACTGTTGAGCAGGAGGTCCGTTTCTCTAGACATGGCATGGACATCATCCCATTTCCAGTTTAGTTTTGCCAGCCAGCTTCTCCCCAGCAGTGCTGGGGGGTCTCCGGGGACAATCCACAGGGGAAGTCGGTTCACTGTCCCTTTGTGTGTGACAGAGAGCATGGCGCTGCCGAGGACTGGTACGATTTCTTTGGTATAGGTCTTTAGTTTGGTGTCGACCCTTGTGAGTTTTGGTCTGTCTCTTTTATGCGGCCACAGTTGTTCAAATTGTTGAGCGCCCATGAGAGATTGACTCACTCCCGTATCCAGCTCTATGTTGAAAGGTATCCCGTTGAGTAGGACCCTCATCATTATAGGAGGCGTCCTGTTGTAGGAGCAGCGGCCATTGATCGTGTTGACCAGCTGTACATCGGTGTCCCAGGTACTGTCCCCACCGTCTTCTGGTCCGCTTTCCGACCCATCCGATTCGTATACCAGCCGAGCTTCTGTTTTTTTGCACATGCGGGCCAAATGCCCTGTATATTCACAGTTCCTGCAAACAGCCTGCTGAAATCGACATCCCCTTGCCGAGTGCCCACCCCCACACCTCCAGCACAGACTGCTTCTATTGTTCCCAAAGAATGAGCTGCGTCTGGCTGATCTCTCTTGAGCTTCTCTCAGTTTGTAGTTGATTGCTCGCATTGTGGGTTGATGAGGTGTGAATGGCCGTTCCTGTGGCCCTTGATGGCTTCTGACGCCACTGCCTGCTGTCGAGAGCCTGTTCTCCCGGTTTTGTCTGTGAGTGGGGGTAGCAGCTTGTTTAATGCTGTGAACTTCTTGTTCCGATATTTCGTTAGTTGTCGTACCTGCATTGTAAATCAACCTCGTTTCTTCTTCCCCAAGAATGTCTGTGTAACCAGTGCTGCTGCCTCTAAGGTCAGGTTATTGGTCTCTATGAGGTTTTGGAATATGCCTGCGTGGCCTATTCCTTCAATGAAAAAGTCTCTCAGCATTTCTCTCCTCAGTTCATCGGAGAACTCACATAAACTAGCCAACCTCCGAAGTTCCGCCACGAAGTCGGGTATGCTCTGGCCCACACAGCGTCTGTAGTTGTAGAACCTGTGTCTGACCATGTGTAGGCTGCTCGCTGGCTTCAGGTGGTCTCTTACCAGTGTGCTCAATTCTTCAAATGACTCGCTTGCTGGTTTCTCGGGTGCCAACGGGTCCTTCATTAAGGCGTATGTTTTCGAGCCACAGCTGGTCAAGAGATGGGCTCGTCTCTTGTCTGCCTTATCATCGCCTAACCAGTCTTTGGTCACAAAGCTTTGCTGGAGCCTTTCTATAAAGTCCTCCCAATTGTCTCCAACATTGTACTTTTCATCTGATCCGTTGTTCGCCATTCTGTGGATTCTGTAATCCCGTAACTCATCGCCACTGTAAAGTCCTGTCCCCTCAGTACAGATTCACACGAGGCATGTAGTGAAGTCAAGGTCACTCTGGACCTGCACCTTTATTTCACAGCTCTGGAATGCTGCACTTGCCTGAGACCTGCCCTTATATACCTGTCTCTTGCAAGTGCACCCCTGGTGGTAAGGTATGCTGGTGGTTACAGGTCATATCTTATTACAGTCATGTATAGCATGTTAGGATACAGTTATATATACTAATGTAAGATACATGACAACATTGACTGGGCACTTTTCAGAATGGCAGGCAGTGACTAGTGGGGTACCGCAAGGTTCTGTGCTGGGGTCCCAGTTGTTTACATTGTACATTAATGATGTAGATGAGGGGATTAAATGTAGTATCTCCAAATTTGGGGATGACACCCACCTGCAGCACTTCAGAACATTGACAACGACTATTTTATTTTGAAAATTGACCCCCCCCCCTCATCAAAAGCCCATTTCTTCAACTGCACCCCCGCTCACCTCCTATATATTCTTCACTGTTTTCTATTTGGTGTCTCTTGCCTGCCTCTGAGGTGTGTTGGGCTACTTGGTACATTTGTTACACGCCTGTAACTTGCTGCCTTTTGGAGGTAAGCAAAACCATATCCAAACAGAAAGGACGCTCCCTCTGAAGGCCCACACCCTTGTGCCAGCAGAGTTATCACATACAGTGCATATTAATCTTGACACTGAACTCAATAACTTCCGAATTAAGCAGCCATTAACATCACACCAGTGAGATCCTTTGCCGTTCTGTTTTGACTGCCTATCCTCTGAGTCAGAAGGTTGTGGGTTCAAATCTCACGACAGATTTGAGCGCACAAATCTAGGCTGACACTCCACTTGTGGGAGACACTCCTCACCTGGTCATCCAGGTATATAAAGGGAGGTCCCACACAGGGTCATCACTTCTTGGTCCTGTGAATAAAGGTTCAGGTCATAGAGTGACCTTGTCTGCAGAATGTGCCTCGTGTGAATTTATAGTAGTGTGTAAGGACACAACATTCTCTCTCTCTCTCTCTCTTTCCCCCAGTCTCTCTCTCTTCCTCTCCCTCCCCCAGACTCTCTCGCTCTCCCTCCCTCTTATCCAGTCTCTCTCTCTCTCCCTCCCTCAGTCTCTCTCCCTCCCCCAGTCTCTCTCTCTCTTTCTCTCTTCCTCCCTCAGTCTCTCTCTCACTCCCCCACAACACTCTCTCTCTCTCTCCCCCAGTCTCTTTCTCTCTCTCTCCCTCTTATCCAGTCTCTCTCTCTCTCTCTCTCTCTCCCTCCCTCAGTCTCTCTCTCCCTCCTCCAGTCTCTCTCTCTTTCTCTCTCCCTCTCCCCCAGTCTCTCTCTCACTCTCTCCCCCAGTCTCTCTCTCTCTCTCTTTCTCCCCCAGTCTCTCTCTCTCCCCAGTCTCTCTCTCTCTCTCTCTCTCTCTCTCCCAGTCGCTCTCTCTCTCTCTCTCCCAGTCGCTCTCTCTCTCTCTCCCCCCAGTCTCTCTCTCTCTCTCCCCCCAGTCTCTCTCTCTCTCTCTCTCCCCCCCCAGTCTCTCTCTCTCACTCTCCCTCCCTCAGACTCTCTCTCTCCCCAGTCTCTCTCTCTCTCTCTCTCTCTCAGTCTCTCTCTCTCTCTCTCTCTCTCCCCAGTCTCTCTCTCTCTCTCTCCCCCAGTCTCTCTATCTCTCTCTCCCCCAGTCTCTCTCTCTCCCCCCCACCCAGTCTCTCTCTCTCTCTCTCTCTCTCTCTCCCCAGTCTCTCTCTCTTTCTCTCTTCCCCCAGTCTCTCTCTCTCTCTCTCTCTCTCCCTCCCCAGTCTCTCTCTCTCTCTTTCCCCCCAGTCTCTCTCTCTCTCTCCCCCTGTCTCTCTCTCTCTCTCTCTCTATCTCTATTTCCCCAGTCTCTCTCTCTCTCTATCTCCCCCAATCTCTCTCCCTCTCTCTCTCTCTGTCTATCTATCTCCCCCAGTCTCTCTCATCTCTCTCTCTCTCTCTATCTCTATCTCCCCCAGTCTCTCTTTCTCTCTCTCTCTCTTTCTATCTATCTCCCCCAGTCTGTCTCTTTCTATCTCTCCATCCAGTCTCTCTCTCTCTCTCCCCCACCCCCAGTCTCTCTCTCTCTCTCTCTCTCTCATTCTCTCCTCCCCCCACCCCAGTCTCTCTCTCTATCTCCCCCAGTCTCTCTCTCTATATATATATTTCCCCAGTCTGTCTCTCTCTCTCTCTCTCTCTCTCTCTACCCCCAGTCTCTCTCTCTCTCTATCCCCCAGTCTCTCTCTCTCTCCCCCAGACTCTCTCTCTCTCCCCCTCTCTCCCCCCCCCCGTCTCTCTCTCTCTCTCTCTCTCCCCCCTCCCGAGTCTCTCGCTCTCTCTCCTCCCCGAGTCTCTCCCCCCCCCCCCCGAGACTCTCTCTCTCTCTCTCCCCCAATCTCTCTCTCTCTCCCAGTCTCTCTCTCTCTCTCCCTCACCCAGTCTCTCTCCCTCTCTCGATCTCTCTCCCCCAATCTCTCTTTCTCTTCCCCAGTCTCTCTCTTTCTCTCTCCCCCCAGTCTCTCTCTCTCTCCCCCAGTCTCTCTCTCTCTCTCTCTCTCCACCCCAGTCTATCTCGCTCCCTCTCTCCCAGTCTCTCTCTCTTTCTCTCTCTCTCTCCCCCAGTGTCTCGCTCTCTCTCTCTCTCCCCCAGTCTCTCTCTCTCTTCCCCAGTCTCTCTCTCTTCCCCCCAAGTCTCTCTCTCTCTCTCCCCCCCAGTCTCTCTCTCTCTCCCCCAGTCTCTCTCTCTCTCTCTCTCTCCTCTAGTCTCTCTCTCTCTCTCTCTCTCTCCCAGTCTCTCTCTCTCTCTCCCCCAGTGTCTCTCTCTCTCTCTCTCTCCCCCAGTCTCTCTCTCTCTCTCTCCCCCAGTGTCTCTCTCTCTCTCTCTCTCCCAGTCTCTCTCCCTCCCCCCCCCAGTCCCTCCTTCTCTCTCTCCCCCAGTCTCTCTCTCTCTCTTCCCCCCACAGTCTCTCTCTCTCTCTCCCCCAGTCTCTCTCTCTCTCCCCCAGTCTCTCTCTCTCTCCCCCAGTCTCTCTCTCTCTCTCTCTCCTCTAGTCTCTCTCTCTCTCTCTCTCCCAGTCTCTCTCTCTCTCTCTCTCTCCCCCAGTGTCTCTCTCTCTCTCTCTCTCTCTCTCTCTCTCTCCCAGTCTCTCTCTCCCCCCCCCCCCAGTCCCTCCTTCTCTCTCTCCCCCAGTCTCTCTCTCTCTCTGTGTAGTGTAGAGGACACAGAGAAGCTGCAAAGAGATTTAGATAGGTTAAGCGAATGGGCTAAGGTTTGGCAGATGGAATACAATGTTGGAAAATGTGAGGTCATCCACCTTGGAAAAAAAAACAGTAAAAGGGAATATTATTTGAATGGGGAGAAATTACAACATGCTGCGGTGCAGAGGGACCTGGGGGTCCTTGTGCATGAATCCCAAAAAGTTAGTTTGCAGGTGCAGCAGGTAATCAGGAAGGCGAATGGAATGTTGGCCTTCATTGCGAGAGGGATGGAGTACAAAAGCAGGGAGGTCCTTCTGCAACTGTATAGGGTATTGGTGAGGCCGCACCTGGAGTACTGCGTGCAATTTTGGTCGCCTTACTTAAGGAAGGATATACTGGCCTTGGAGGGGGTACAGAGACTATTCACTAGGTTGATTCCGAAGATGAGGGGGTTACCTTATGATGATAGATTGAGTAGACTGGGTCTTTACTCGTTGGAGTTCAGAAGGATGAGGAGTGATCTTATAGAAACATTTAAAATAATGAAAGGGATAGACAAGATAGAGGCAGAGAGGCTGTTTCCACTGGTCGGGGAGACTAGAACTAGAGGGCACAGCCTCAAAATATGGGGGAACCAATTTAAAACCGAGTTGAGAAGGAATTTCTTCTCCCAGATGGTTGTGAATCTGTGGAATTCTCTGCCCAAGGAAGCAGTTGAGGCTAGCTCATTGAATGTATTCAAATCACAGATAGATAGATTTTTAACCAATAAGGGAATTAAGGGTTATGGGGAGCGGGCGGGTAAGTGGAGCTGAGTCCACGGCCAGATCAGCCATGATCTTGTTGAATGGCGGAGCAAGCTCGAGGGGCTAGATGGCCTACTCCTGTTCCTAGTTCTTATGTTCTTATCACCACTGATGCCTTTGCCCTGATGAGGTGGCTTGCCTCGCAGCTCGTGTGTGTTGGCTGCTTGTGGCCACACTTCGTAGTGCCTGACTCTGGTTCCCGGGACGCAGGCTGCAGCATTGGGTAGCCTGCTGGACCTGTGTGCACCCGACCGGTATCTGCCCGGTGCATTGGTTGTGTGCAGTGAGAATCCTGCATCGCACAGCTTTTCCTTGCTTATGATGGACATACTAGGGGTCCGAACACGATCGCGCGACTTTTCCTCGCTGGTTACATATGCACAGTTCAAATCATCAATTACACATTGTACATAATCACGCGACTTTTCCTCGCTGGTTACATGTATATGATTCCGATCATCAGTTACATATTTTACATGATCCGTTGCACTTTTACTCTCTAACTTACAATGCTTAATACATTGCTTAATTGTGTGGAACTGTCCCTTTAATCGAAGTGGGTTGCAGGCCTCCTTTAAGAGAGTCTTGCTTGCTTTACCCCAATCCGCCTCTCGGCTTGGTGCCACGTGTTGCTCCATCAACGCTGCACTTTGTGGTCTGGTCGCGGCCATCTTTGTCTGCAGCGCGTCGCTTCATGGTTCGGGCGCCATCTTTTCTTTGTCCGCGATGTCGACTGCGGTGATCCTCTTCTCCCCGGGTTCTGCCTCCGCAGTTGTGAAGTCGCTGCTGGATCCGTTTTTCTCCCTCCTGAGGCCTGCCACTGGAGCCTGGAAGGCGCGTTCGGGTCGTCTCGGCTGAATCATCTCCACGCAGTCACGCTGAGCGGTCTGTGTCTCGAGTGCCGTGCTGGTCAGTTCTTCGGTGCCGGGTCCACTCTCAGGTGAGAGTTTGCTTTGCCTCTGAGTGCAGAGGGCTTTGATCGCTGGAGGGATGAAATCTTCCCACTTCCACTGGATCTTCTCCATCCACCTTCTGCCGAGCAGCATTGGTCCATCACCTGCAACAATCCACAGAGGTAACTTGTGCACCGTGCCATCATGGAGTACCTTTACATTCACACTACCAACGACTGGGATGATTTAATTGGTGTAGGTGCGCAGTTTTGCCTGAACCGGGGCCAACTCGGGTCGTTCCGCCAGATTGTCCCATAACCTCTCAAAGGCTCCTTGATTCATCACTGACTGACTCGCCCCCGTGTCCACTTCCATGAAGACTGGATGTCCCTCTATCATGACTTTCATCTTCAATGGGGAGCACTCGATAGTGCAGGTAAACATGCTATGTACCTCATCGTGGGACTGGGCTGCCTCTCTGTCTAACGATTCGTAATCCACATTTGATTCATGGCCATCTGCAGACTCCTCATCAACACAGTGAGTCCTATTTCCCTTACACATTCATTGGAGGTGGCCCTTTGTGCTCCTTGCTTTGCAAACATAGTCTTTAAAATGGCACTGGTGAGCCCTGTGATTCCCTCCGCAACGCCAACATAGTGCCACTAGATTAGCCCTCCTCGGCGGACTCTGAGTTAAGGGACTCGGGGAGGGGGGTGGGGGGGGGGCCTGTTCTTTCTCCCCTGAGAGGATGTGCGCTCTACAGTCCAGCTCCTGAACGGCGCCAGTCTGCGCACAGTACCTGCCGGGTTTGAGTCCTGAGGATGAGACATCTGCCTAGAGCCACAGGTCGAGGTCATGAATGACTGGCTCATAGAGATGGCCTTCTGCAGTGTGACTGTGGTATCCGCCAACAGTAACTTGTGAAGAAGGCCCTCATGGCCAATTCCAATGACGAAAATGTCCCGTGGCGCTTTGTTAAGCTGGGTGCCAAACTCGCACGGCGCCGCCAGCCTCCTGAGGTCTCCGGCGTACTTCGCGATTTCCTGGCCTTCGGGCCGTCGGTGGGTATAGAACCGGTGTTTGGCTGTGAGGATGCTCTCCTTGGGCTTGAGTTGCTCCTGAATCAGGGTTACGAGCTCCTTGTGCGACTTGGTCGTTGTCTTCGCTGGTGCCAGCAAGTCCCTGACGAGGCCATAGATGTTGGGCCTGCAACTGGTCAGTAGGATAGCCCACCGCTTATCAGCCAGTGTGGCCGGCTCGTCTCCTGCCAGGTCATTTGCTGTAAAAAAGTGTTCTGGCCTCTCCACAAAAGCGTCCCAATCATCATCATTGACGAACTGCTGCAACGTACCAAGGGTAGCCATTTTCGTGTGTAAGTTCGTATTCTCGTCGCCAGTTGTTATGTTCTTAGATGCTCAAACAATGACTCCACGAGGCAGTGTGTTGTACTTGAACTGTAGTGATCTTAGTCCTTTATTAGTTAACTCCAGAGTGAGGATCACATCTGGTGGCCTGCCTTTTATACTAGGCCAGGCACACCTGTACAGGTAACCTACAAGTCTCCCACTGTTGTGCCCTCCGGTGGCACACCTTGATATAGTACCAACAGTGGCCATGTAAGATACATGACAGTCTCCTCTCAACCTCCTCTGTTCCAACGAGAACAAACTCAGCCTGTCCAATCTGTCCTCATAACTAAGATTCTCCATTCCAGGCAGCATCCTAGTAAATCTCCTCTACACCCTCTCTAGTGCAATCACGTCCTTCCTGTAATACGGTGACCCGAACTGCATGCAGTACTCCAGCTGTGGCCTAACCAAAGTATTATACAATTTAAGCATAACCTGCTCAAATTCTATGCCTCGGCCAATAAAGGCAAGCATTCCGCATACCATCTTAACCACCTTATCGACCTGGCCTGCTACTTTCAAGGATCTGTGGACAAGCATTCCAAGGTCCCTTTGTTCATCTACACCATTAAGTGCCTACCGCTTAATGTGTATACCCTTTCCTTATCAGCCCTCTCAAAGTGCATCACCTCACACTTCTCTGAATTAAATTCCATTTGCCACTGCTCTGCCACCTGACCAGTAGATTGATATCCTCCTGCGGCATAAATGTTTTCTCTCATGTCACCACTGGTGCAGCAGCCAATATACACACAGCAAGATCCCACAAACAACAATGAGATAATGACCAGATAATCTGTTTTAGTGATGGTGATTGAGGGACAAATATTGTCGAGGACACCGGGGATAACTCCCCTGCTCTTCGAATAGTGCCATGGCATTTTTTACGTCCACCTGAGAGAGAAGACGGGGCCTCGGTTTAATGTCTCATCTGAAAGTCGGTCCCTCTGACAGTGCAGCACTCCCTCAGTATTGGACTAGAAGTATCAGGCTGGATTATAGGCTCAAGTCTCGACCTTCTGAAAAGGGACCATTCTGAAAAGGGAGGGTGAACAGCCAGTTGTCGTGGTGCACATTGGTACCAACGATATAGGTAAAAAAAGGGATGAGGTCCTACGAGACGAATTTAAGGAGCTAGGAGCTAAATTAAAAAGTAGGACCTCAAAAGTAGTAATCTCGGGATTGCTACCAGTGCCACGTGCTAGACAGAGTAGGAATCGCAGGATAGCTCAGATGAATACGTGGCTTGAGCAGTGGTGCAGCAGGGAGGGATTCAAATTCCTGGGGCATTGGAACTGGTTCTGGGGGAGGTGGGACCAGTACAAACTGGACGGTCTGCACCTAGGCAGGACCGGAACCAATGTCCTAGGGGGAGTGTTTGCTAGTGCTGTTGGGGAGCAGTTAAACTAATATGGCAGGGGGATGGGAACCAATGCAGGGAGACAGAGGGAAACAAAAAGGAGACAAAAGCAAAAGACAGAAAGGAGATGAGTAAAAGTGGAGGGCAGAGAAACTCAAGGCAAAAAACAAAAAGGGCCACTGTACAGCAAAATTCTAAAGGGTCAAAGTGTAATAAAAAGGCAAGCATGAAAGCTCGGTGCCTCAATGCAAGGAGTATTCGGAACCCAGGAGAGGGCTCTGAGCTAGTTAGAGTGGGTGAGAGCTCAGATGAACAGGACCCCAAGAAAGAATACAAAAGGCAGGAGGCAACAGAGCAGAGTAGCACTGGGGTAAGTGTAAACCACAAGGTGATAGGAAAGGACAATATGTATGAATATAAAGGGGTTGCAGGAGGGGTCAAAACTAAAAATCATGGTTTAAAAACTAGTATTAAAACACTCTAGCTAAACGCACGCAGCATTCGAAATAAAGTAAATGAGTTTACGGCACAAATCATTACAAATGGGTATGACTTGGTGGCCATTACAGAAACGTGGTTGCAGGGTGGCCAAGACTAGGAATTAAACATACAGGGGTATCTGACAATTCGGAAAGATAGACAACAAGGGAAAGGAGGTGGGGTAGCTCTGTTAATAAAGGATGATATCAGGGCAGTTGTGAGAGACGATATTGGCTCTAATGAACAAAATGTTGAATCATTGTGGGTGGAGATTAGAGATAGTAAGGGGAAAAAGTCACTGGTGGGCGTAGTTTATAGGCCCCCAAATAATAACTTCACGGTGGGGCGGGCAATAATCAAGGGAATAATGGAGGCATGTGAAAAAGGAACGGCAGTAATCATGGGGGATTTTAACCTACATATCGATTGGTCAAATCAAATCGCACGGAGTAGCCTTGCGGAGGAATTCATAGAATGCATACAGGATTGTTTCTTAGAACACTATGTTACAGAACCTACAAGGGAGCAAGCTATCTTAGATCTGGTCCTGTGTAATGAGACAGGAATAATAAACGATCTCCTAGTAAAAGATCCTCTCGGAATGAGTGATCACAGTATGGTTGAATTTGTAATACAGATTGAGGGTGAGGAAGTAGTGTCTCAAACGAGCGTACTATGCTTAAACAAAGGGGACTACAGTGGGATGAGGGCAGAGTTGGCTAAAATAGACTGGAAACACAGACTAAATGGTGGCACAATTGAGGAACAGTGGAGGACTTTTAAGGAGCTCTTTCATAATGCTCAACAAAAATATATTCCAGTGAAAAAGAAGGGCGGTAAGAGAAGGGATAACCAGCCGTGGATAACCAAGGAAATAAAGGAGAGTATCAAATTAAAAACCAATGCGTATAAGGTGGCCAAGGTTAGTGGGAAATGAGAAGATTGGGAAAATTTTAAACGACAGCAAAGAATGACTAAGAAAGCAATAAAGAAAGGAAAGATAGATTACAAAAGTAAACTTGCGCAAAACATAAAAACAGATAGTAAAAGCTTTTACAGATATATAAAATGGAAAAGAGTGACTAAAGTAAATGTTGGTACCTTAGAAGATGAGAAAGGGGATTTAATAATGGGAAATGTGGAAATGGCTGAGACCTTAAACAATTATTTTGCTTCGGTCTTCACAGTGGAAGACACAAAAACCATGCCAAAAATTGCTGGTCACAGGAATGTGGGAAGGAAGGACCTCGAGACAATCACTATCACTAGGGGGGTAGTGCTGGACAGGCTAATGGGACTCAAGGTAGACAAGTCCCCTGGTCCTGATGAAATGCATCCCAGGGTATTAAAAGAGATGGCAGAAGTTATAGCAGATGCATTCGTTATAATCTACCAAAATTCTCTGGACTCTGGAGAGGTACCAGTGGATTGGAAAGCAGCTAATGTAACGCATCTGTTTAAAAAAGGGGGCAGACAAAAGGCAGGTAACTATAGGCCAGTTAGTTTAACATCTGTAGTGGGGAAAATGCTTGAAGCTATCATTAAGAAATAGCGGGACATCTAGATAGGAATAGTGCAATCAAGCAGACGCAGCATGGATTCATGAAGGGGAAATCATGTTTAACTAATTTACTGGAATTCTTTGAGGATATAACGAGCATGGTGGATAGAGGTGTACCGATGGATGTGGTGTATTTAGATTTCCAAAAGGCATTCGATAAGGTGCCACACAAAAGATTACTGCAGAAGATAGAGGTACGCGGAGTCAGAGGAAATGTATTAGCATGGATAGAGAATTGGCTGGCTAACAGAAAGCAGAGAGTCGGGATAAATGGGTCCTTTTCGGGTTGGAAATCGGTGGTTAGTGGTGTGCCACAGGGATCGGCGCTGGGACCACAACTGTTTACAATATACATAGATGACCTGGAAGAGGGGACAAAGTGTAGTGTAACACAATTTGCAAATGACACAAAGATTAGTGGGAAAGCGGGTTATGTAGAGGACACAGAGAGGCTGCAAAGAGATTTAGATAGGTTAAGCGAATGGGCTAAGCTTTGGCAGATGGAATACAATGTCGGAAAATGTGAGGTCATCCACCTTGGAAAAAAAAACAGTAAAAGGAAATACTATTTGAATAGGGAGAAATTACAACATGCTGCGGTGCAGAGGGACCTGGGGGTCCTTGTGCATGAATCCCAAAAAGTTAGTTTGCAGGTGCAGCAGGTAATCAGGAAGGCGAATGGAATGTTGGCCTTCATTGCGAGAGGGATGGAGTACAAAAGCAGGGAGGTCCTTCTGCAACTGTATAGGGTATTGGTGAGGCCGCACCTGGAGTACTGCGTGCAGTTTTGGTCACCTTACTTAAGGAGGGATATACTAGCTTTGGAGGGGGTACGGAGACGATTGACTGGGCTGATTCTGGAGATGAGGGGGTTACCTTATGATGATAGATTGAGTAGACTGGGTCTTTACTCGTTGGAGTTCAGAAGGATGAGGGGTGATCTTATAGAAACATTTAAGATAATGAAAGGGATAGACAAGATAGAGGCAGAGAGGTTGTTTCCACTGGTCGGGGAGACTAGAACTAGGGGGCACAGCCTCAAAATACGGGGAAGCCAATTTAAAATTGAGTTGAGAAGGAATTTCTTCTCCCAGAGGGTTGTGAATCTGTGGAATTCTCTGCCCAAGGAAGCAGTTGAGGCTAGCTCATTGAATGTATTCAAATCACAGATAGATAGATTTTTAACCAATAAGGGAATTAAGGGTTATGGGGAGCGGGCGGGTAAGTGGAGCTGAGTCCACGGCCAGATCAGCCATGATCTTGTTGAATGGTGGAGCAGGCTCGAGGGGCTAGATGGCCTACTCCTGTTCCTAATTCTTATGTTCTTATGTTTTGACTCAGAGAGGTGAATGTGAGAGGTGGGCCTGTCCCCGCCCCCAGGGCCTGTCAATCAACAGTCTCGCCCCCAGAGCATGTCAATCAACAGTCCCCGCCCCCAGAGGCTGTCAATCATCAGTCCCCGCCCCTAGAGACTGTCAATCAATCAGTCCCCGATCCCACAGCCTGTCAATCAACAGTCTCCGCCCCCAGAGCCTGTCAATCATCAGCCCCCGGTCCCCAGAGCCTGTCAATCATCAGCCCCCGGTCCCCAAAGCCTGTCAATCATCAGTCCCCGCCCCCAGAGCCTGTCAATCATCTGCCCCCGGTCCCCAGAGCCTGTCAATCATCAGTCCCCGCCCCCAGAGCCTGTCAATCACCGGTCCCCGCCCCCAGAGCCTGTCAATCATCAGTACCAGCCTCTGCCAATCAGATTTGAGTGGCAACCGGCGCGGCCCGGAAGCGGAAGGTAGCAGCGAGCCGGGGTTAGGCGGGCAGCCATGGCGGCTCAGGGCGGTAGGTGGCGGCTAAGGCCGAGCGCGGCGTTCATGCCTCCGGCTCCGCCAGACCGGGGCCTCCGGCCTCCCAGCGGGCCAGGCCGGTGCTGGTGACCCGCACCCTCCCTCCCTGCAGGGGGCCTCATGTCAGCGCTCCGCCGTTGTTCCTGGGCCCGAGGCCTAGTGAGGCCCGAGACTGGGAGGCGAGAGGGGGAGAGAGAGAGAGACTGGGGTGCAGTGGGGGGGTGGGTGAGAGACTTGGGTGCAGGGGGGGGTGAGAGACTGGGTGCAGGGGGGGGTGAGAGACTGGGGTGCAGGGGGGGGGTGAGAGACTGGGGTCAGGGGGGGTGAGAGACTGGGGTGCAGGGGGTGGGTGAGAGACTGGGGTGCAGGGGGGGGGTGAGAGACTGGGGTGCAGGGGGTGGGGTGAGAGACTGGGGTGCAGGGGGTGGGGTGAGAGACTGGGGTGCAGGGGGGGGGTGAGAGACTGGGGTGGGGGGGTGGGTGAGAGACTGGGGTGCAGGGGGGGGTGAGAGACTGGGGTGCAGGGGGGGGGAGAGACTGGGGTGCAGGGGGGGGTGAGAGACTGGGGTGCAGGGGGTGGTGAGGACTGGGGTGCAGGGGGGTGGGTGAGAGACTGGGGTGCAGGGGGTGGGTGAGAGACTGGGGTGCAGGGGGGTGGGTGAGAGACTGGGGTGCAGGGGGTGGGTGAGAGACTGGGGTGCAGGGGGTGAGAGACTGGGGTGCAGGGGGGGGAAGAGACTGGGGTGCAGGGGTGAGATCGGAGTGAGACTGGGGGTTGGGTGCAGTGGGGGGGAGAGACTGGGGTGCAGTGGGGGGGGAGAGACTGGGGTGCAGTGGGGGGGAGAGACTGGGGTGCAGTGGGGGGGAGAGACTGGGGTGCAGTGGGGGGGGGAAGAGACTGGGGTGCAGTGGGGGGGGAGGGACTGGGGTGCAGTGGGGGGGGGAGGGACTGGGGTGCAGTGGGGGGGGAGGGACTGGGGTGCAGTGGGGGGGGAGAGACGGGTGCAGTGGGGGGGGGGGAAGAGACTGGTGTGCAGTGGGGGGGAAGAGACTGGGGTGCAGTGGGGGGGGGGAAGAGACTGGTGCAGTGGGGGGGAAGAGACGGGTGCAGTGGGGGGGGAAGAAGAGACTGGGGTGGGGGGAAGAAGAGACTGGGGTGGGGGGGAGAAGAGGGTGGGGTGGGAGAAGAGACAGGGGTGGGGGGGGAGAAGAGACTGGGGTGGGGGGGGGGAGAGAAGAGACTGGGGTGGGTGGGAGAGGACTGAGGTAGGGGGAGAGAAGAGACTGGGAGGTGGTGGGGGGGGAGACTGGGGGAGCGGGGTGGGGGGAGACTGGGGAGCGGGGGGGTGGGGGGGGAGACTGGGGAGCGGGGGTGGGGGGGGGAGACTGGGGAGCGGGGGTGGGGGGGGAGAGACTGGGGAGCGGGGGTGGGGGGGAGAGACTGGGGAGCGGGGGTGGGGGGGGAGAGACTGGGGAGCGGGGGTGGGGGGGGAGAGACTGGGGAGCGGGGGTGGGGGGGAGAGACTGGGGAGCGGGGGTGGGGGGGGAGAGACTGGGGGGTGGGGGAGGGAGAGACTGGGGAGCAGAGGTGTGGGGGGGGGAGAGACTGGGGGTGGGGGGGGCGAGGGCTGAGCGGGGGGGGGGGGC
>NC_091991.1:181412089-181499464 GCF_044704955.1 Pristiophorus japonicus | reverse complement strand
CAGGGGGGGAAGAGACTGGGGTGCAGGGGGGGGGAAGAGACTGGGGTGCAGGGGGGTGGGTGAGAGACTGGGTGCAGTGGGGGGGGAGAGACTGGGGTGCAGTGGGGGGGGAGGAGACTGGGGTGCAGGTGGGGGGGAGAGACTGGGGGTGCAGTGGGGGGGAGACTGGGGTGCAGTGGGGGGGGGGAAGAGACTGGGGTGCAGTGGGGGGGAGGGACTGGGGTGCAGTGGGGGGGGAGGGGACTGGGGTGCAGTGGGGGGGGGAGGACTGGGTGCAGTGGGGGGGGAGAGACGGGTGCAGTGGGGGGAAGAGACTGGTGTGCAGTGGGGGGAAGAGACTGGGGTGCAGTGGGGGGGGGAAGAGACTGGGCAGTGGGGGGAAGAGACGGGTGCAGTGGGGGGGGAAGAAGAGACTGGGGTGGGGGGGAAGAAGAGACTGGGGTGGGGGGAGAAGAGGGTGGGGTGGGAGAAGAGACAGGGTGGGGGGGGAGACGAGACTGGGGTGGGGGGGAGAGAGAGACTGGGTGGGGGTGGGAGAGAAGAGACTGAGGTAGGGGGGAGAGAAGAGACTGGGGAGCGGGTGGGGGGGGAGACTGGGGAGGGCGGGGTGGGGGGGAGACTGGGAGCGGGTGGGGGGGAGACTGGGGAGCGGGGTGGGGGGGGAGAGACTGGGGAGCGGGGGTGGGGGGGAGAGACTGGGGAGCGGGGGTGGGGGGGGAGAGACTGGGGAGCGGGGGTGGGGGGGGAGAGACTGGGGAGCGGGGGTGGGGGGGAGAGACTGGGGAGCGGGGGTGGGGGGGAGAGACTGGGGAGCGGGGGTGGGGGGGAGAGACTGGGGGGTGGGGGAGGGAGAGACTGGGGAGCAGAGGTGTGGGGGGGGAGAGACTGGGGGGTGGGGGGGCGAGGCGGGGGTGGGGGGGCGGGGTGGGGGGTGGGGGGGGAGAGACTGGGGAGCGGGGGTGGGGGGAGACGCGGGGGTGGGGGGGAGAGACTGGGGAGCGGGGGTGGGGGGGTAGAGACTGGGGAGCGGGGGTGGGGGGGTAGAGACTGGGGAGCGGGGGTGGGGGGTTAGAGACTGGGGAGCGGGGGTAGAGACTGGTGAGCGGGGGTGGGGGGGCAGAGACTGGTGAGCGGGGGTGGGGGGGGCAGAGACTGGGGAGCGGGGGTGGGGGGAGAGACTGGGGGGTGGGGGAAGAAACTGGGGAGCTTGGGTGGGGGAGAGACTGGGGGTAGGGGGGAGACTGGGGTGCAGGGGTGGGGCGGGAGAGAGACTGGGGTCCTGAGGGAGTAGATAAAAGTATACTTGGGTCTTTATGTTTAATTTTTGTTAATCCTTGGTAAGTTTTTTTTTGCGTGGTGGGGGGGTGTGAAGTAGCTGAAAGCTTGTGATCTTTGGTAACTGCATCACATGGGAGGTTTGGGATATTTTAAATCTGTTGAGCAGATTCCCTTGGGAGATGATGGGAACAGGTAGTATTAAATGAAAATTTGATAGATTTCTTTCAGAAAATAATATTTTGGGATACAGTATCTGAATCTATTGAGACGTGACGTGTAGTGTGTGCAGTGTGCTCAGGAGACTTTGGACCACTGGTTTCCAAATCTCTCCATCATTGGGGGGTTTCCTCACCTCATGTCTGGTTCTGTTGTAGACTCATTGATGGAGATTGATGGCTGTGATTAGTCAACAACTCCATTATCGTTGTATCATGGGACTACCAGGATGGCAGGTGAACTTGTACACGTGCAGCAACTGTTAATGGGTGTTGCAGTCCTGATCAAAGTTTGAAGTTGAGGAGCAGAGGGCAACACTCACGTTTGTGAGGCTGAAGGGTTCTTTGAGTGCACGTGCCAGAAGATGGTCGACTCACTGGGTCGAATGAGGAAGATCAGGTGACTGTCCATTGGGGGAAGAGTAGGCAGGAGGCTGTGAATCGTCTGAGGGTGTTGAATTGATTGTTCAGTAGCAATCTCCTGCTATGTCGGGCAGAGAGGTAGGAAACCGAGAGAGAAAAAATCTCTTGGAAATACCAGGAGGCTGAAATGACCTGTATCAATAATAACACCAATTCCCCCACTTAACTTCTGCAACTTGATGTCCCAACTCTCAGGAACTTTTGGATGGACTGGAGTGAATCCATACTTGTTGCATGTTCTGTTGTGGTCTTTCAGAGGTCAATGATTCTTAGTTAAAAGAATTACTTCCTGTCATGTAACCTAAGGATTTTATGCTGATGCCCTCTAGGGCAAAATGGTTTTGGAGAAGGAAGGGGGCACAGCGTGTTGTAGTTCACATTGGAACCAATAATGTAGGTAGCAATAGAATTAGAGACCCGCAAAGGGACTTTCAGCAGTTGGGTTGATTGGAAAGGCGGGAATTCCAGGGGAGTAATCCTGGGACATCCACGTGCTGCTTAGTGTAGAATAGTGGGGTAAGCGATGCATAATTGGTGAGATGATGTGTCAGGAGAAGGGTTCAGATTCCTGGGCCCGAAGTGATGTGTACAGAATGGGCAGGCTTCATCTAAACAGGATTGCGTTAAGTGTCCACACTGGAAATGCTTTGTGGGGAGGGGGCAAAGATGAGATAGCAGAAAAGAGTGCACCGGAAAGGAATAATTATTCAAATCTAGACTCGGGTAACAGTAATTTAAGTGACAAGGGAGCAGGGCTCTGCAATATGTCCAGTAGATCAGTATGAGTCAAGTCCAAGAAAAGGAAAGCAGCATTGTCGGTTCCAGTCTCGGGAAATGAAGCAGGGTGACTAGATAAGGGAGTAGTGACCATAATGTCATCAGGTTTGATTATAAAGATTGAAATCGAGTGGAAGCAAAGATTCAAGTACTGGACTGGGGGGAACAAAAGCCCATTTCAATGAGATTACAAGAGAAGTAACTCAACAATAGGAGCATTCAAAACAGAGCGAGAGCAGGGTATCGACTGGACACATTCCCATAAACAGTGAATAACGGGGAACAACAACTGGAATTATTCGATCAGAGAAATTAAAAAGGGGCATACGACAAATCTAGGGCTAAATCAAGTTGAATATAGAGGGAAAGCAACAAAGGATTAGAAAGGGAATGAGCACATCTGAAGAAAAACTGGCAGAGAACAAAGGGAAATAGTAAAGGATTTTATAATCACTGGGTAGGGCAGATTGGAGGAGAAAAGGAAATCCTATAAGAGAGTAAAATAATAGTGGAGAAACTGAGTGAGGGCTTTTGTTTTTCACAGAATAATGTGGGATTGGAAATTGAAGGATAGGATGGGAGCATGGGAAGCGATCTGATCGGGTAATTATCGATGAGGAAGGAATGCTGGAAAAATTAGCTCTGGGCCCTGATGTCATGAGGTTTCGAATACTGAGCGAAGCTGGTGAGAAAATAGCAGAGGCTCTGACCACAACCTTTCAAAAGACGAAGAGCAAAGTCCCCCTTGGTACCCACCCATTCATTGCAGTCCTGAAGAGCTGGGTTTCCCCCCTCCTCTGAGGCTGACAACTACCAGGACAACTTGTATTAGTATAGCACCTTTAACGGAAAACGTCTCGGTGCTTCACAGGAGCAATTATCATCGCAAATGTGACATAGTCCCACGTAAGGAGATATTCGGACAGATAACCACAAGCTTGGTCAAAGAGTTAGGTTTTAAAGAGAGGCGGAGAGGTATAGGGACGCAATTCCAGAGGTTGGGGCCCAGGCAACTGAAGGCATGGCCGCCAATGGTGGACTGATTAAAATCGGACACGCAAGAGGCCCGAAATGGAGGAGTGCAGAGATCTCGGAGCATTGTAGGGTGGGAGGAGGTTACAGAGATAGGGAGGGGGCGAGTTCATGGAGGGATTTGAAAACGGGGATGAGAATTAAGACCCACCACTTCAGCCATTTAAAGCCACTTAATCCCTGCTCCTTTTCACACATTGCTGGGGATCGACAACATCCACCCAAACAGATGGAAGGACCCTCTGTTTAATGACACGTCTGATGCACTGCCCCTCCGACAGTGCGGCGCTCCCTCAGTACTGCCCCTCCGACAGTGCGGCGCTCCCTCAGTACTGCCCCTCCGACAGTGCGGCGCTCCCTCAGTACTGCCCCTCCGACAGTGCGGCGCTCCCTCAGTACTGCCCCTCCGACAGTGCGGCGCTCCCTCAGTACTGCCCCTCCGACAGTGCGGCGCTCCCTCAGTACTGTCCCTCCGAAAGTGTTGCCCCAGAGTGGTAGCTGAGATAATGAGCTAATACCCTGGAGTGGGGATTGAACCCACAGCCACCCAACTGTGGGGAGCTCTATCATCTTAAAGTAAAACGAACCCCATTATTCTTCAAAAGAGTCACTAAACATCTAAGTAAATGATTTTTGTGAAGCTTTTAGAGCGTTTTGAGAGATGTGGTAAGGTGTAACTTAAACAAGGGTCTGCATTTCCTCTGGCAGTGCATGCACATTTGTGCAAATCTCCTTTTTAACTGTTTAAAAAATTGATTTACGACCAGGTTAAAATATTTACGTACACTGATATTTCCCGCAATCTTGTTGCCCAGTGTGTGTTACGAGAGAAAATTAACCCCCCCCCCCCCCCCCCCGCCCTCCCTCTTTTATGCTTAAGGAAGTTCACTGACCATTTGTTGTAGAACTAAATGAGTTTTTATTTTGTTTAAACAGGAAAGAAAGTCTGTGAGTGAATGTTTTCAGCTTGTGGAGAGCAGCCGTTCTCTGGTGTTTGGAAGCGATCGGCGGGATTTTGTCACTAGACGATGTCTCCTTACTTGCTGCTACTGGATTAGATTCACGAGTAAGCATGAGTTTTAGGAGGTAGTTGCATTTGAGAGCTGTCTGCAGGTGATTGGAAGACTGTTGTAAGCACACTCTACCTTTGCCCCAATAATGGAGCACACGCCTGTATACTGACTAGTCCTTGGTGCGTGAGTGTGCAGCAGCAGGATACTCCTCCTATGGAGGTTATCACAGCCGAGGCTGGCTCTGTCCTCACCCAGTGTCTCCACTCACTCCCTCCAGTACGTTACAGCTATCAGAAAGCTTGCTTTGCACTTTACAGTGCCTGTCGAGTAATTGAAAAGTTTGACAGGATTTTCACTCGGTGAATTATTTAGTGACTGTTACCTGGGTGTCCAGAGAAGCCATTCTGCTCTGGTAAATGGCAGAGAGTTGAATGAGCGACTGGACTGTTGATGGCCTTGGTTCAGGGAAGCATGTGGGTCCGCGGAACACGGGACCTCCCCATTTTGCAGCGAATTGTGCCGTGGGATCTCTTAATCCCTTGTGTGACAGGCGGCACTTGTGACAGCACAGCACTGGCGTCCCAGGTGATATTACGTACGCCAGACCTGTTGTGGCTGACAAGCCCATCGAAAACGTGGGCCACTGAGGCCGATTGTAAAACCCATGTCCTGGCCCTGGGTGAGAGCCACTAATTCGGCACAGGTGGGGGTGGAATCTGATCTTCGTTGCTGACTATTGAAGCCATGGCTCAGTGGGCAGCACTCTCACTTCTGAGTCAGGAGCAGGAGTAGGCCATACGGCCCCTCGAACCTGCTCCGCCATTCAATAAGATCATGGCTGATCTGATCATGGACTCAGCTCCACTTCCCCGCCCGCTCCCCATAACCCTTCACTCCCTTATCGCTCACACATCTGTCTATCTCCATCTTAAATATATTCAATGACCCAGCCTCCACAGCTCTCTGGGGCAGAGAATTCCACAGATTTACAACCCTCACAAGAAATTCTTCCTCATCTCAGTCTCAAAATAAGGGGTCGCCCATTTAAAACTATGTCCCCTAGTTCTAGATTCCCCTATAAGTGGAAACTTCCTCTCTGCATCTACCTTGTCAAGCCCCCTCATTATATGTCTCAATAAGATTACCTCTCATTCTTCTGAACTCCACTGTGTATAGGCCCAACCTGCTCAACCTTTCTTCATAAGTCAACCCCTCCATCCCCGGAATCAACCTAGTCAACCTTCTCTGAACAGCCTCCAATGCAAGTATATCCCTCCTCAAATAAGGAGACCAAAACTGTACGCAGTACTCTAGGTGTGGCCTCACCAATACCCTGTACAGTTGTAGCAGGACTTCTCTGCTTTTATACTCTATCCCACTTGCAATAAAGGCCAACATTCCATTTGCCTTCCTGATTACTTGCTGTACCTGCATACTCACTTTGTGTTTCATGCACAAGGATCCCCAGGTGTCTCTGTACTGCAGCACTTTGCAATTTTTAAATTATAATTTGCTTTTCTATTTTTACCAAAGTGGATAACCTCACATTTTCCCACATTATACTCCTGCCAAATTTTTGCCCGCTCACTTAACCTGTCTATATCCCTTTGCAGATTTTTTGTGTCCTCCTCACAACTTGCTTTCCCAACCATCTTTGTATCATCAGCAAACTTGGCTACATTACACTCGCTCCCCTCATCCAAATCATAAATATAGATTGTAAATAGTTGAGGCCCCAGCACCAATCCCTGTGGCACCCCACTAGTCACTGTTTGTCAACCGGAAAATGACCTATTTATCCCGACTCTGTTTTGTTAGTTACCCAATTGTGGGTTCAAGTCCCACTCCAGACACTTGAGCACAAAAATCTAGGTCGACACTCCCAGTGCAGTACTGGGGGAGTGCTGCACTGTCGGAGGGGCAGTACTGGGGAAGTGCTGCACTGTCGGAGGGGCAGTACTGGGGGAGTGCTGCACTGTCGGAGGGGCAGTACTGAGGGAGTGCTGCACTGTCGGAGGAGCAGTACTGGGGGAGTGCTGCACTGTCGGAGGGGCAGTACTGGGGGAGTGCTGCACTGTCGGAGGGGCAGTACTGGGGGAGTGCTGCACTGTCGGAGGGGCAGTACAGAGGGAGGGCTGCACTGTCGGAGGTGCCTTCTTTCGGATGAGACGTTAAACTGGCCTCATCTGCTCTCGGGTGGACGTAAAAGATCCCACAGCACTATTTGGAAGAACAGCAGGCCAGTTGTCCTCCGTGTCCTGGCCAACATTTATCCCTCAATCAAGTCCACTAAAACAGATTATCTGGTCATGATTACGTTGTTTGTGGGAGCTTGCTGTGTGCAAATTTCCTACATTACAACATCAACTACACGTCAAAAGTATTTCATTGGCTGTGAAGCGCTTTGCGACGTCCTGAGATTGTGAAAGGTGCTATATAAATGCAAGTCTTTTCTTTCTGCTCTATTTACACTGGCAATCTGCCATAAAGATAAATTATGTTCAAATTATTTTTTTTGTGTGCTGAATGGGATGAGGAATGTTGCAGGAAGGAACACGTTCCATTTCTGTCAGCATCGCGTGCTTTCAGTTTGGTGTTCTCGGGAGCTCCGTACCAAAGGAGTGAAGGACGTACTGTATTGTGCAGTTTGTGGGCTGATTGCTTCAGCACACACTAATATTAATTTTGTGCTGAATGTCCCTCTTTAATAAGGAGCAAATTCCGTGTAATATCATGGGCTATTATGGACCAACTGCTATGTTTGTTTCTACAGTAAGTCATCTCTACATTCTTAAAAATTCAAACCGTTTAAAACTTTAGTGGTCGATTTCCCTGCAGTGATACACACGAGCAGTCGAGTCCAAGTGTAGTCTTCAGGGGAAGCAGGACTAGTGGTCTGGAGCTAGTAGGACCAGGATGTACAGATAAAATTCTCATTTTTAAAGTCCTACATTGTTTTTATTTTTATACTTAATACTTTGATTTATAGTTAAACATCAATTATAGTTTAGCAGCAAAACCTAAACCAATTTGGGAAGTGGAGCAGTAGAGTTGGACGATAGAAATTTTGCTGCAGGAGCTGGGTGACGCAAAAAAAGACTACTGCGCCACCACTGACGGGAGGGTGTAACTACAGCGTGACCAGTTTACATAGGCATTTATAATGGAAAACTGTGACATAATGTTTTGTAGATTAGGAAGTGTGCATCACTTAGAATTTCAGTACATTGGATTAATCATGCCTTGGGCTAGTATTTGCTCCAGAGAAGGAGCTTTATATTGTGCAAGCTTCACGGGGGCGTTCTGTACCTACACCAGGCGGTTGCTGTTCCCCGCGGGCTGAGTGGAGTGGCGGGACCCCAGTTTGTATTTGTTAGATCTCTTGCCTCGTCGCCCAGTGAATTCTTGATCTTTGGCTCTTTTAGGAGGTAAATTGGGTGAAGAAAGCTGCAGATCAGAGATCCTCATCCTTGGCCTGCTGACGGCCCGGCAGCTAATTGTGTAGCAGCATTGGTTAATAATAAAAACTGATTTGGGGGCGATGCTCGTGATGACTGAGGCAGGGTGGGGATGGGATTGAAAAATGTAAAACGCTAGTTGATCTCCCATGGGATTGAACGCTTTGCTGGAGATATTTGACCATGTTGTGCGGCCACATTTTAAAGTCATACATTCTGTCCTTATTTTTATACATTTTGTTTATTTTAACTGGTAATTTGAAAAGCCAAGTAGTAGTTGGAGCGCGGGAACTTCCCTGCAGTGCAGGCTCAGGCTGTACAAAGCCCTGGTTAGACCACACCTGGAGCACTGTGAGCAGTTCTGTGCACAACACCTTAGGGAGGATATATTGGCCTTGGAGGGAGTGCAGCGTAGGTTTACCAGAATGATACCTAGACTCTAGGGGTTAAGTTACAAGGAGAGATTACACAAACTAGGGTTGTATTCCCTGGAATTTAGAAGGTTAAGGGACGATTTGATCAAAGTGTTGAAGACATTAAAGGGTAGGGTAGATGGAGAGGGAGCACAGTCTAAAAAAATTAGAGCCAGATCTTTCAGGAGTGACATTAGGAAACACTTCTATACATGAGGTAGACGTTTGGAACTGTCTTCTGCAAATGACAATTGCTGCTAAATCAATTGTTAATTTTAATTTGGAGATTGGTGATTTTTGTTAACCAAAGGCATTAAGGGATATGGGGCAAAGGCGGGTATATGGAGTTAGGTCGCAGATCAGCCATGATCTCACTGAATGGTGGAACAGGCGCGAGGGGCTGAATGGCCTCCTCCTGTTTCTTTATTCAGGAGCTGGGAGATGCAAGACTGAGGTATTGCAGCGCTACCCAATGGTAGGAGGATGTCATTGCAGTGTGACGTGTTTACATTGCAGTGGCCCCATTCTAAATGTGCACATAGGAATTTATAATGGGGGAAGGAAGTCGACACACATGTGACATCAGGAGGTAAGGTTTTGTAAATAGGAAGTGCGTGCAGAAGATTTTTAATACCGTCCAGATAAATTAAAAATGCTGCCACTCAAATAATTAACCTTTTAAAAAGAGTTTTCTTTGCCGCTTACTTCCAGGGGCAGACACTGGTGGAATGGAAACAGAGGCTTGCACAGACATACCCGTTCAGAAAGAGAAAGCAAGCTGTGGGACTGCCGGAGAAGGGGACGCTCAATCCGTACTGACAGAACAAATGGAGAACGAGGACTCGCTCCCTCAAACCTCAGTCAGCAATGGTGGCGAGCCGGACGCCGAGAAGGAAATGGTGGATCTGAAAGTTATTTGGAACAAAAACAAATATGACCTGAGAGTGCCACTGGATAGCACAGGCGCCAGTCTGAAAGAAAGGATTCACTCACTCACTGGTGTGTTTTGCTGGGAGGACGGGTCCATGTTGACTTTCCTATCGCAAGCCGTTCTCTCCGCAATTGAGAATTAAATTGGCGCGAGGAGCAATGTTCCTTCTAATTTGGGGGGGTTTCGTACATTGTAAGGCAGCTGCGCAGTTTAAAGTAAATGTTGGTGAGCGATGCTATTCCGTGCGACAATGACCATGCACTGGGAGTCTCCAGTTTTTGCCACTCATAGCCCCAGAATGAGGTCAAATCTACAGCAGAGAAGTGGCCCAACAGGTCTATCTATCTATGTTGGTTTTTATGCTCCATGAGCCTCCTCCCACCACTCTTCTTCTATTCTATTCCTTTCTGCCTCGTGCTTATCTAGCTTCCCCTTAAAGCCATCAATGCTGTTTGCCTCAACCACTCCCAGTGGTAGCAAGTTCCATGTTCGCAGCACTCTCTGGGTAAAGATATTCCAGAATTGGATTCAGAGACAATACACGCCCTGTATGACTGGAAAGAGCTCCCCTCTAGTGGCAGGAAACTGATAAATGCAGCAGTGCAGTTCACTCTGCTGGTCCCTTGGCCTTTTCGTTTCACTCCCTCGCAGTTGTGTAGTGTCTCTTCTTCATCCTGAAAGTTGGATTTTCTACAGGCTGAACTGTTAATGAAAGTTTGGTTGCCTCTATATAAATAGGCTAGCGGATTACTGAGTGGCTTGGTGAGGTTTTTGTCAGTTGTTTGAATCCAACCCAGATCCAGGGGATGAAGTTTTTTTTGTGGCATAAAAGGTTGGAACAGTAACAATCCAGGTGTTGGTACATAGAGAGGGAGCTTTACTCTGTATCTAACCCCGTGCTGTACCTGCCCTGGGAGTGTTTGATAGGACAGTGTAGAGGGAGCTTTACTCTGTATCTAACCCCGTGCTGTACCTGCCCTGGGAGTGTTTGATAGGACAGTGTAGAGGGAGGTTTACTCTGTATCTAACCTGTGCTGTATCACGTCACTGGCCCCAATAGTGATGAGGGTCTAAGCTAATTTTTCAAAGACTGGACTAAGATCAGCACTATTTTCTTCCTCTCCTCAGGTCTCACTCCTGCTATGCAAAAAGTCATGTACAAGGGACTGCTCCAGGAAGATAAAACTTTACGTGAAATTAAAGTCACAAATGGTGCAAAAATAATGGTGATCGGGTCAACGATTAATGATGTTCTAGCAGTAAACACGCCAAAGGAGGTGGTACAGCAAGAGGCCAAAGCAGAAGAGCCCAAAAAGGAACCTCTATGTAGGCAAAAGGTACGTGCCTTATTTACAATAATCAGCACTGGGTTACACAGGAACTGGAGGAGGCCATTCAGCCCCTCGAGCCTGTTACACAGGAACAGGAGGAGGCCCATTCAGCCCCTCGCGCCTGTTACACAGGAACAGGAGGAGGCCATTCAGCCCCTCGAGCCTGTTCCACATGAACAGGAGTAGGCCCATTCAGCCCCTCGAGCCTGTTGCACAGGAACAGGAGGAGGCTATTCAGCCCCTCGAGCCTGTTACACAGGAACAGGAGGAGGCCCATTCAGCCCCTCGCGCCTGTTACACAGGAACAGGAGAAGGCCATTCAGCCCCTCGAGCCTGTTACATTAGGAACAGGAGGAGGCCATTCAGCCCCTCGAGCCTGTTACACAAGAACAGGAGGAGGCTATTCAGCCCCTCGAGCCTGTTACACAGGAACAGGAGGAGGCCCATTCAGCCCCTCGCGCCTGTTACACAGGAACAGGAGGAGGTCCATTCAGCCCCTCGCGCCTGTTACACAGGAACAGGAGGAGGGCCCATTCAGCCCCTCGCGCCTGTTACATTAGGAACAGGAGGAGGCCATTCAGCCCCTCGAGCCTGTTACACAGGAACAGGAGGAGGCCCATTCAGCCCCTCGAGCCTGTTACACAGGAACAGGAGGAGGCCCATTCAGTCCCTCGAGCCTGTTACACAGGAACAGGAGGAGGCCCATTCAGCCCCTCGAGCCTGTTACACAGGAACAGGAGGAGGCCCATTCAGCCCCTCGAGCCTGTTACACAGGAACAGGAGGAGGCCATTCAGCCCCTCGAGCCTGTTACACAGGAACAGGAGGAGGCCATTCAGCTCCTTGAGCCTGTTCCACCATTCAATAAGATCGTGACTGATCTGTAACTCGACTCCCATTTTACCTGCCTTTGCACAGTGTCCCTGGACAACCTTACCCAACAAAAATCGAGCAATCTGGCTTCTTTGGTCAGGTTCACGTACATTGACGCAGCCCGCCATTTCTCTCTCTCCCACCCCGAACTGCAGTCCCTCCCACTGGTCTCCAATGAAGACGCAGATGGCATCCGACCGGGCAAAGTCCACGGGAGTGTGGGGTATTTTGTCTGCTCTGTTGATTTACTTTTGTGCTTTGTCCTCTGTTTCCTGCTAAACCTCCCTCAAACCTATAGTTGAAGCTGCCAGCGTGGGTGTCTGAGTTTAACTTGGCACCCCATGAATTGGCCTTTGTTTTCTTCAGAGAAGCACAGTGCCGCTCAGCTAGGGAACTTAGTGGGGTGGAATTGGAGCAGGGAGCCCACATTCTACCGCATCCCAGCCATATCCAATGTGCTGCAAGCTGGACAGTGTAAACGCTGACGTTCCTCGTGCACTCTGCCGTTGAATGAAACACTGCCTGCCTGCTTCCAGCAGGAAACTGGGAATGTTTACACTGGCGGAAAGCAGACTCTGGTGAGAACATAAGAAACAGAAGCACGAGCAGGCCATTCAATAAGATCGTGGCTAATCTTGACACTGGGGAGCATAATGAGAAATTAGGGCAGGTGACCAAAAACTTGGTCAAAGGGGTAGGTTTTAAAGAGCGTCTTGAAGGAGGTAAGAAAGGTGGAGAGGTTTAGGCAGGAAATTCCACAGCTTAGGGCCCAGGCAACAGAAGGCACTGCCACCAATAGTTGAGCGATTATAATCAGGGATTCTCAAGAGGGCAGAATTAGAGGAGCACAGACATCTCTGGGAGGAGGGGGGTGGGGGGGGGGGGTGGTGAAGGAGAAGGAGAAGGAGAAGGAGAAGGAGGAGAAGGAGAAGGAGAAGGAGATTAGAGATGGGGGGGGGGGGGTGAAGGAGATTAGAGATGGGGGGGCGAGGCCATGGAGGGATTTGAAAACAAGAATGCGAATTTTGAAATCGAGGCAATGCTTAATCGGGAGCCAATGTAGGTCAGCGAGCACAGGGGTGATGGGTGAGCGGAACTTGGTACGCGTTAGGACACGGGCAGCCGAGTTTTGGATCACCTCTGGTTTACGTAGGATAAAATGTAGGAGGCCAGCCAAGGGTGCATTGGAATAGTCAAGTCTAGAGGGAACAAAAGCATGGATGAGGGTTTCAGCAGATGAGCTGAGGCAGGGGGCGGAGACGGGCGATGTTAAAGGTGGGAATAGGCGGTCTTAGTTATGCTGCGGATATGTGGGCGAAAGCTCATTTCAGGGTAATTTTTGACACCAGCAGTCTGCTTCAGCCTCGGATGGAGTCAGTGTCTCGGGAACAGAGTTTATGGCGGGGCCCGAAAACAATGGCTTCAGACTTCCCAATATTCAATTGGAGAACATTTCTGCTCGTGCACAACTGGATGTCGGACAAGCAGTCTGACAATTTAGAGACCGTGGAGGGGTCGGGAGAAGTGGGGGTGAGGTAGAGCTGGGTGTCATGAGCGTACATGTGGAAACTGACGCTGTGTTTTCGGATTATTTCGCCAAGGGGCAACCTGTAGATGAGAAATAGAAGGGGACCAAGGATAGATCCTTGGGGGACACCAGAGGTGACAATGCGGGGGCGGGAAGAGAAGCCATTGCAGGCGATTCTCTGGCTACGATTAGATAGATAAGAATGGAACCAGGCGAGTGCAGTCCCACCCAGCTGGACGATGGTGGAGAGGCGTTGGAGGAGGATAGCATGGTCAACCGTGTCAAAGGCTGCAGACGGGATAGTTTGCCTTTGTCACAGTCACAAAGCATGTCATTTGTGATTTTGATCAGCTGTTTTAGTACTGTCCACAACCCTCTGTGAAGAAATTGCCCCTCATCTCAGTCCCAAGTGGTTGAGCTTTATTGAAGGCTTCGATTTGTAAGGGGTACGGATAAACGGAACCCCAGTAAAGCACAAGCTCTGTGGCTGGGGCCCGGGCCCCAGCTTGGGGGAAGGTGAAGAGATGTTCTGATCGAACGACTCTACTCCGATGGCGAACGAGGGGGACCAGCCTGCCTGGGGGAGATGGTGGCGGGAATCGTGTGGGGGAACTTGAGGGAGTTGGATAGTTTTTTTGGTGTGGGTAGCATTTGGGAAACCGTATGTGTGAATTATTCAACTTTGGGATTGACCAAATGAACCTTTTGTGCTTCTGTACGTGGTGTTCCGACAGTTCCCAGGAGGGGGCGCTGTTGAATGCCGGCGAGAATGCTGTAAAACACAAACATTCTGTTACTGGACAATATTTTCAGACGGGCGTTCTGCCAGTGAGCTTGCTAAATGTGGATTCGTGCCCTCTCTGCATTGGCTGACTTGTTCTGTGGTTTATTTTTAGCAACACAGGAAAGTATTAGACAAAGGGAAACCAGAGGACATCATGCCATCCATTAAAGGTGTTAAGGTAAGCAGCTGCAGTCAGCGTTCGCTGTGCCTGCTCAAATTTCCGTGCTGCTTCTGCACTTGAGGTGCCAGCCGTGGCTCAGAGGGTGGCACACTCGCCTGTGAGTCAGAAGGTCATAGGTTCAAGTCCCACTCCAGAGACTCGAGTTTATAACCAAGGCTGACACTCCCAGTACTGCACTGTTGGAGCTGCCGTCTTTGGGATGAGACATTAAACCGAGGCCCCGTCTGCCCTCTGCGGTGGATGTGAAAGATCCCGTGAGCCAGAGATGCAATCCATGGCATTCCAGGACATGCTGTCCAAGAGCCTCCAATAAAAGAGGACTTCCTGTTGCCAATTTGATGCGAGGCCTTTTTAGACCCCCGGAGCCTCCGGCAGATTGAGGACACATGGAAGCTGAAGACAGTCGGAGTAATCGGCCAACACCATCGGCGCTGATCATTTACTGTCAATAAAAACTCTTGGACCATGTACAGAGTAAAGCTCCCTCTACACTGTCCCATCAAACACTCCCAGGGCAGGTACAGGGGGTTAGATACAGAGTAAAGCTTCCTCTACACTGTTCCATCAAACACTCCCAGGGCAGGTACAGCATGGGGTTAGATACAGAGTAAAGCTCCATCTACACTGTCCCATCAAACACTCCCAGGGCAGGTACAGGGGGTTAGATACAGAGTAAAGCTCCCTCTACACTGTCCCATCAAACACTCCCAGGGCAGGTACAGCACGGGTTAGATACAAAGTAAAGCTCCCTCTACACTATCCCATCAAACACTCCCAGGGCAGGTACAGCACGGGGTTAGATACAGAGTAAAGCTTCATCTACACTGTCCCATCAAACACTCCCAGGGCAGGTACAGGGGGTTAGATACAGAGTAAAGCTCCCTCTACACTGTCCCATCAAACACTCCCAGGGCAGGTACAGGGGGTTAGATACAGAGTAAAGCTCCCTCTACACTGTCCCATCAAACACTCCCAGGGCAGGTACAGGGGGTTAGATACAGAGTAAAGCTCCCTCTACACTGTCCCATCAAACACTCCCAGGGCAGGTACAGCACGGGGTTAGATACAGAGTAAAGCTCCCTCTACACTGTCCCATCAAACACTCCCAGGGCAGGTACAGGGGGTTAGATACAGAGTAAAGCTCCCTCTACACTGTCCCATCAAACACTCCCAGGGCAGGTACAGCACGGGGTTAGATACAGAGTAAAGCTCCCTCTACACTGTCCCATCAAACACTCCCAGGGCAGGTACAGCACGGGGTTAGATACAGAGTAAAGCTCCCTCTATCACTGCCTCGGTCGTCGAATGTCGCTGGTGTATGTGATTCTTTGGTTGCCTGCTCGCTGCTGTGTTGCTAACTGCTGCTCTCTGCAGGAACGCTTACCGAGTGTACCGTTAGCTGGCATGTACAACAAGACCAGTGGAAAAGTAAGGTTAACCTTCAAACTGGAGCAGGACCAGCTCTGGATTGGAACCAAGGGTGAGTTTTACAGACGGCGCATGTTCCTTTAAATCATAAGTCTTTGCAACCCAGCATGTATAGAATGATACTCGCTGGTTCGCTATAGTTCGCTCAGCCTCTGAGGGCGAGGAGTCATGAGGCGCTATATCAATGCAAGTTGTTGCGGGGGAAGGCGCCTGGCCTGTGCTCTCTTCTCTGGTGCCCACAGGATGTAGTGTTGTGGCCTTTGTTGTAGCTGATTCCCTCTCCTCCCTCACAAAGGAATTGGATAAAAACTTGAAAGGGGAAAATTGCAGGGCTATTGACAGCGTTCCCACCAAGCTGCCGCCTGGAAGTCCCATGCAGGCTGCTCACCGGCTTTTCAATACGCAAAACCCCGCAGGTGTGAAAATCTAAATGGGCCATGCAGCCCGTTAAAGGGACCACACACCAAAAGAAAAATGCGGGAATATTGGCTGTGGGCGGAGTGGGACAAATTGGCTAACTTTTTCAGAGCCGGCACAGGCACGTTGGGCTGAATGGCCTCCTTCAGTGCTGCAAGATTCTATGATTGGTGACTGTTGTGTCTTATTTTTAAACAGAGAGAACAGAGAAAATCCCTATGGGCTCTATCAAAAATGTGATCACTGAACCTATTGAAGGACATGAAGATTATCACATGATGGTGAGTTCTGAGGCCGACTGTGCCTTCTGACAAGTCAGCAACTGTGAAATATGGAGAGGGACAGTGTGTCTGAATAGTGGCACGGGAAGGTGTGAGGGTTGAGCATGACTTGATGGTGGATGGGTTCCAGGCAGCAGAGTTTTGGATGTTTGTGGAGGATGGGATGCCGGCCGCGGAATCTCGAACAACAAAACCACGGGATGAGGGTTTTGGCAGCGGGTGGGCTGGGGATGGTGTGGAGCGGGGGATGGTGTGGAGGTGGAAGAAGGCGGTTTTTGTGACCGAGAGGATGTGGGACGCTTGGCTTGGAGGTTGAGGTTGCAGTCTGGTTCAAATTGATGGTGGCCAGGGAGGGGACGGTAAGGCATGGTGTGTGACAGAGAGAGACTTTAGACGCTGACCCCATGTCTTCGAATGATGTTGCGGAGGGGCAGCAGGTGGGTTAGTAAGTGTGGGCCAAGGACAGATCCTTGCAGTACCTCAGAGGGGGTGGGGGGCGCTGGGAACATAACAAGAACTAGGAGCAGGAGTAGGCCCTATGGCCCGTCGAACCTGCACTGCTATTCAATAAGATCACAGTTGATCACCAACCTCAACTCCACTTTCCTGCACTGTCCCCAAATCCTTTGATTCCCCTATACCCCAAAAATCTATTGCTCTCAGCCTTGAATATATTCAGAGACTCAGCCTCCACAGCCCTCTGGGGCAGAGAATTCCAAAGATTCACCCCCCTCTGAGTGAAGAAATTCCTCCTCCATCTCAGTCTTAAATGGCCGACCTGTTATCCTGAGACTGTGACCCCTGGTTCTAGACTCTCCAGCCCGGGGGAAACAACTTCTCAACATCTACCCTGTCAAACCCCTTCAGAATCTTGTATGTTTCAATGAGATTACTTCTCATTCTTCTAAACCCCAGAGAGTATAGGCCCATTCTACACAATCTCTCCTCATAAGACAGTCCCTCATCCCAGGAATCAGTCTGGTGAACCTCCGTTGTACCGCCTCCAAGGCAAGTATATCCTTCCTTAGATAAGGTGAGCAAAACTGTGCACAATCTCCAGGTGTTGGCTCACCAAGGCCCTGTACAATTGGAGCAAGACTTCCTTACTCTTATACTCCAGGAAGCCGAGCCAATGCTGAATATACCATAGTTACAATCGTAAGGGCAATGCACAGGAGTGAATTTTCTGCACGAGCTAGCTTTTGCCATCCCTTTTTTCTTCGCCTCCCTGTACCCTATGACTGCATAGGCGCGTGGACAATTCCCAGTGATACCATTCTGCAGTGGGGGGGAACATGTGCACCACCGCAGCCTTTCCGCATGGCCTGAGCTGCAGACCCTCACAGCTCACGAGCGAGAAGCTGTTCGCATCATCAGAAACTCTAAGCTCTCTCCTGCTGATCTGTAATGAATGACATTGTGTTCCTGGCCAGTGACCATTCTGCCTCAATCGCCATTCAGCGCCCACATTCTCAGTATAAAAACTCGCATGAATGGTGCTACAATTGACGGCAGCTCCAACGCACTCCCACCACATCCAAACTCCTGGGCGCAGCCTCATTGCGAGGGAAAGGAAAGACTGGAGAGAGACTCAGTCCCACTCTTGAGCAACCAAGTTTCAGAAAAATGGAGTCAGAAAGCAGTACCTAGGTGGCACCAAGATTGGTTTTTGAAAGCCTTTAGATTGTAAAATGAAGGGCAGAGTGGGGGAAGAAAAGCTGCTTCTAAGTGCAAGTTTTATTTCCAGTGCACGATTCGGGGTGGAGGCAGGGGGGGGGGGAAATACTGTATTGGTCCTGATTTTTGGGTTGGGCGACGGGAATGGATTTGCTGCTCATTGTGGTTAAGACGTTAAACAGGAGCCTCGATTTAAAATATTCAAGTGGTTCAGACGGAAGTAAAAGATCCCACACCACTATTGGAAGAACAAAGCAACTGGTCATTCATCACATTGGTGTCTGGGGAATTGTGCTCTTTGCAAACTGCGTGCAGTGTTTTCCTGCACCACTGCAGTTGTTGCACGGCAAGGTAATTCAGTGCATGGGAAATGGTTTGTGTGAGAACATGGGATGATGTATAAATACAAGCCTCTTATTTCTGTGGCTTTAAAGAGGGCCAGATGTTGGTTAGAGATGTGTTGCTGATACAGTTCCGATCTCCCCTCACACATGTTCCTTTCTCTTTCCAGGCATTTCAGCTGGGTCCCACTGAAGCCTCATATTATTGGGTTTATTGGGTGCCTTCACAGTACGTTGATGCAATCAAAGATACGGTCCTGGGGAAGTGGCAGTATTTTTGAATGTGCCTCCACCTCTGGCAGTGAAGGATAGACTGAAACCAAAGGACTATAAAACAGATTGATTGGAACTCTCTCGTACTGGATTGTAATTCTTCCTCCCCACCCCCTTCCCAAACCTTGGAAGATGTCGTCAATGATAAATAGATTTTTTTTTTAAATGCGTTGAAGATCCTCACCAGGAGCTGGAGGTGGTGTGTCCAACCTGTGAACTTCAAACTTAACAAAAAACACACCGTTTCGAAGAAGGAAAACTACAAATTATTCAGGAAGTTCTGTAAGAGCCACAATTATCTGCAGGAGATGCATTAAAAGCATTTTATTATATCTGCTGTAACGTGGCTAACCTCCCAACCTAGGCTTGTTTTTAACATCCACCCAGAGCGGCGTCTGGGTCATACAGCACAGTGGGGCTCCACTTGTGCTCCTCTTCTCGGTCGGCCGCCCGCTCCCCCCCTATCACCTGCGTGTGGATCTGTTACACCGACCTTGTACAAAGCTTAACTGTGGAATGTTTATTTCTATAAACAAGCTTGCATCATGCGTCTGTTCTCAGGACGTTTTACGATCGGTTGCCTTGTATTTAAATATCTTTTCCCCAGTCGCCCTTTACTTGCGTGCACGCTGCCCCAACGGCCGTTCCCACTTGCCTTGTCTGCAAGGGCCCGGAAAAAGCGAGAGCACACAGGAAATGGCGCGCACTGAATTCTGTGTGTCTGCCATCATGTTCTCTGACTGACTGACTGTGTGAGTTAATTGCATAATGACATTTCCCAGGCCCAACACTATGCAGTTAAGCAGAACCCACTGTAACTTCCACTAATTTGTGTTGGGGGGCCAAAGAAATCATTATTTGGGTGAACCATGTGACAACACTGTGCGACGAGTGACTTCACCCTGTTGCCATAACGCGGTACCAATTTAAAGCTGCATGACCATTTCCGCTTCTCTGCTTTGTTTCTGGGGGGTGGAGGGGGGGGAAGGAGTCAAAAAGCATTTCAGCTTTGTCTAGAAGTTCAAAAACTTTGCTTTTTTTGCCCCTTCTGTATTGAGCCCGCTTGTTCCAGGTGGATGGCCTGGTGCCCCTGATGGGAAGCTGATTGAGGAGAAAGTGTTCAGGTTATTTTTAATGCTTCGGGATTGAAGTCTCCTCACTCCAGTGCCATAATCACCTCTTCTCTTAAGTAGGTTGTCCTGTCTATCCAAGGCCTCAATGTAAAGTTAGTAGTGTGCACAGGGCTGGGACAGGTGTAGTAAGTTGAACTGTGAGTAAAATGCAATTGCATGTTTTTAAATAACTACAAAACTAACCCTAACTCTTTCTCTCTTCCCCTCTTTTCTCCCCCCCCCCCCCCCCAAAAAAAAAAACCTTCACAGCAAACTTTTCAGTAATTTTGAAACTAGAATAGATCACCGAACAATTTTGCAAACCCAACCAGTATCTTTCACTTCATACAGAAATTGTGCAGCTTTTCACCTTGTGTGCTGTGTAGGTTTCTCGCTTATATTTGAGTTGTTGCAAAAGGGAGATAGTTCTCAACCCTGCAAACTTCTTATCAGAGACCGAGTGATTGTGCCATCCATTCACTTTTAGAATTTTCTGGCTGACATGAACCATTGGGGCAGTGTAGAGGGAGCTTTACTCTGTATCTAACCCCGTGCTGTACCTGCCCTGGGAGTGTTTGATGGGACAGTGTAGAGGGAGCATTACTCTGTATCTAACCCCGTGCTGTACCTGCCCTGGGAGTGTTTGATGGGACAGTGTAGAGGGAGCTTTACTCTGTATCTAACCCGTGCTGTACCTGCCCTGGGAGTGTTTGATGGGACAGTGTAGAGGGAGCTTTACTCTGTATCTAACCCCCTGTACCTGCCCTGGGAGTGTTTGATGGGACAGTGTAGAGGGAGCTTTACTCTATCTAACCCCCTGTACCTGCCCTGGGAGTGTTTGATGGGACAGTGTAGAGGGAGCTTTACTCTGTATCTAACCCCCTGTACCTGCCCTGGGAGTGTTTGATGGGACAGTGTAGAGGGAGCTTTACTCTGTATCTAACCCGTGCTGTACCTGCCCTGGGAGTGTTTGATGGGACAGTGTAGAGGGAGCTTTACTCTGTATCTAACCCGTGCTGTACCTGCCCTGGGAGTGTTTGGGATAGTGTGGCGGGAGCTTCACTCTGTACTGTACTAGTACTGGATTCAGGCACTAGTGGCAATAAGTGGAATAGTGTGCAGTTTGTAATCACTGATATCCTTACTTGGATGAGTATAAATAGATAAATTAAAAGTTGTGAAATGTTTTGATGAGTTTCTGATATGTTTATAGATCTTGGGAGACCTGATAACCATGAAAGGAGGTGCAATATAATATACCATCTTTTTACAAAAAAAATCCTTCACTTATGGAATTTTCCACATGCACAAACTGATACTGTGGGTTAAAAGAATGTAAACGGTCATGCAGCTTTTAATACCACTTAACTTGCGGAATGCATGATTCAAGCACACCGATATCTGTTGAAATGAGGGAGTTGACTTGGTTTTAGAGTTGCACTGCTTCCGATTTTAGTGCTGACCATTAGTTAGCCCAATGTTTAATTCTAAAGACTAGTCTTTATTGCCAATTAAAGTTTGTTACTTTACAGTATTAGATTTGTGCTGTCTTCTGTTACGGGTCTATGTGGAGCATCACCGAATACTGTTTGGACGGATGGGATGGTCTTCCACCCATTATTGCATGACCTGACTGAAGATGCCATGTAGTGGAACTGAGGAAGAAGAGTGGGCCATTCAGTCTATGGAACAGGTACAGATCAGCCATGATCTGATTGAATGGTGGAACAGGCTCTAGAGGCTGAATGGCCTTCTCCTGTTAAGAATTATAGAATGGTTACAGCATAAAAGGCCATTCGGCCCATTGAGCCTGTGCCTGCTCTCCGCAAGAGCACCACGGCTAACCATACCACTGCCCCTGCCCCATAACCCTGCAAGTTGTTTTCCTTCAGCTACGTGTCCAATTCCCTTTTGAAAGCCACGAGTAAATCTGCCTTTCAGTGTATTCCAGAATGGAACAACTCGCTTTTGTAAAGTTTTTCATGTCACCTTTGGATCTTTTGCCAATCACCTAATATCTGCGTCCTCTGGTTCTTGACACTTTTGCCAATGAGAGAACAGTCTCTCTCCATCTGACTCTGAGGTGTTCAAAATCATGCACAGTCTAGCAAATGTCCCCTCAACCTTTTCTGTTCTGTATTAGTGGGTTTCATTGGCAGTGTTTTGTGTTTCTGTGGGATTCTTGCTCCTTGTGTGTACACACGCTGCATGCACAATTCAATCAGCCTGTGCAAACGCTGCATACTCCCCGATCAGGAAGCAACAAAGAACCAGCCTCTGCAACATTTACAGACACAACAGCTCCACGTGTCAGCGAGTCCTCACTTTCGCTTCGCAGGCCGCGCCTCTGATTGGGGGCAGCCACAGATACCCGCACACCAGCCAATCAGCTCGCAGCTCCCTTTCATTGGACGGCCGGCGAACGAGCTTGCAACGCACCAATCAGCTACCCGGACGTCCGGAGCGCCGCGATTCTCAACCAATCGGCGGAGCCCGCGGGGGCGGGAGGCGCGCACCGGATGTGTGCGGCTTGTCCGCTGAGGCGCGCGCGCGAGCGAGCCGTCCGTCAGGCCCGGGCGCCTCACAGCCTGGCCGCGCTGCTAACCGAGCCGCCAGGCCATGCCGGGGCCCCGCGGCCTCCTTCTGTGGGCAGCACTCCTGCTGGCAATCGGACAGGTGAGTGAGTGAGGGCCTGACAGGCCAGAAACATGGCCTCCATCACCTGTCTGTGAGGGGTAGTACACAGGGTCAGTGTCTGTGAGGGGTAGTACACAGGGTCAGTGTCTGTGAGGGGTAGTACACAGGGTCAGTGTCTGTGAGGGGTAGTATACAGGGTCAGTGTCTGTAGGGGTAGTACACAGGGTCAGTGTCTGTGAGGGGTAGTATACAGGGTCAGTGTCTGTAGGGGATTGTACACAGGGTCAGTGTCTGTAGGGGATTGTATACAGGGTCAGTGTGTGTGAGGGGTAGTACACAGGGTCAGTGTCTGTAGGGGTAGTACACAGGGTCAGTGTCTGTAGGGGATTGTATACAGGGTCAGTGTGTGTGAGGGGTAGTACACAGGGTCAGTGTCTGTAGGGGTAGTACACAGGGTCAGTGTCTGTGAGGGGTAGTACACAGGGTCAGTGTCTGTAGGGGATTGTATACAGGGTCAGTGTGTGTGAGGGGTAGTACACAGGGTCAGTGTCTGTAGGGGATTGTACACAGGTTCTGTGTCTGTAGGGGATTGTACACAGGGTCAGTGTCTGTGAGGGATTGTACACAGGGTCAGTGTCTGTAGGGGATTGTACACAGGGTCAGTGTCTGTAGGGGATTGTACACAGGGTCAGTGTCTGTGAGGGATTGCACACAGGGTCAGTGTCAGTAGGGGTTGTATACAGGTTCAGTGTCTGTAGGGGATTGTACACAGGGTCAGTGTCTGTGAGGGATTGTACACAGGGTCAGTGTCTGTAGGGGATTGTACACAGGTTCCGTGTCTGTAGGGGATTGTACACAGGGTCAGTGTCTGTAGGGGATTGTACACAGGGTCAGTGTCTGTAGGGGATTGTACACAGGGTCAGTGTCTGTAGGGGATTGTACACAGGGTCAGTGTCTGTGAGGGATTGCACACAGGGTCAGTGTCAGTAGGGGTTGTATACAGGGTCAGTGTCTGTAGGGGATTGTACACAGGGTCAGTGTCTGTGAGGGGTTGTACACAGGGTCAGTGTCTGTAGGGGATTGTACACAGGGTCAGTGTCTGTAGGGGATTGTACACAGGGTCAGTGTCTGTAGGGGATTGTATACAGGGTCAGTGTGTGTGAGGGGTAGTACACAGGGTCAGTGTCTGTAGGGGTAGTACACAGGGTCAGTGTCTGTAGGGGATTGTATACAGGGTCAGTGTGTGTGAGGGGTAGTACACAGGGTCAGTGTCTGTAGGGGTAGTACACAGGGTCAGTGTCTGTGAGGGGTAGTACACAGGGTCAGTGTCTGTAGGGGATTGTATACAGGGTCAGTGTGTGTGAGGGGTAGTACACAGGGTCAGTGTCTGTGAGGGGTAGTATACAGGGTCAGTGTCTGTGAGGGGTAGTACACAGGGTCAGTGTCTGTAGGGGATTTTATACAGGTTCAGTGTCTGTAGGGGATTGTACACAGGGTCAGTGTCTGTGAGGGATTGTACACAGGGTCAGTGTCTGTAGGGGATTGTACACAGGTTCCGTGTCTGTAGGGGATTGTACACAGGGTCAGTGTCTGTAGGGGATTGTACACAGGGTCAGTGTCTGTAGGGGATTGTACACAGGGTCAGTGTCTGTAGGGGATTGTACACAGGGTCAGTGTCTGTGAGGGATTGCACACAGGGTCAGTGTCAGTAGGGGTTGTATACAGGGTCAGTGTCTGTAGGGGATTGTATACAGGGTCACTGTCTGTCGGGGATTGTATACAGGGTCAGTGTCTGTAGGGGATTGTACACAGGGTCACTGTCTGTAGGGGATTGTACACAGGGTCAGTGTCTGCAGGGAATTGTATACAGGGTCAGTGTCTGTAGGGGATTGTATACAGGGTCAGTGTCTGTAGGGGATTGTATACAGGGTCAGTGTCTGTAGGGGATTGTATACAGGGTCAGTGTCTGTAGGGGATTGTCTACAGGGTCACTGTAGGGGATTGTATACAGGGTCAGTGTCTGTTGGGGATTGTATACAGGGTCAGTGTCTGTGAGGGGTTGTACACAGGGTCAGTGTCTGTAGGGGATTGTATACAGGGTCAGTGTCTGTAGGGGATTGTACATAGTGTCAGTGTCTGTAGTGGATTGTACACAGGGTCAGTGTCTGTAGGGGATTGTATACAGGGTCAGTGTCTGTAGGGGATTGTATACAGGGTCAGTGTCTGTAGGGGATTGTACACAGGATCAGTATCTGTAGGGGATTGTATACAGGGTCACTAGGGGTTGTATACAGGGTCACTCTCTGTAGAGGATTGTACACAGGGTCAGTGTCTGTAGGGGATTGTACACAGGGTCAGTGTCTGTAGGGGATTGTATACAGGGTCAGTGTCTGTAGGGATTGTATACAGGGTCAGTGTCTGTAGGGGATTGTATACAGGGTCAGTGTCTGTAGGGGATTGTATACAGGGTCACTGTCGGGGATTGTTTCCAGGGTCACTGTCTGTAGGGGATTGTATACAGGGTCACTGTCTGTAGGGGATTGTGTACACCGACACTGTAGCAGATTATATTGTAGGATGTTCGTTTTTCCACTTTATTTGATCCATAGACCTTAGGAATTACAGGAAGGACTCCACATAACGCAAAGTTTAGGCTTAAACCTAACTGTTAGGTTATTACACAAAAAACAACTCAAAATTACAGAACAAGACTTCTTCGAGATTGATCGAAGACATACAATCACCCATACAGCCAGTTTCTGCTATTGTCGATTGTTGGCTCGTGGAGTTAGGGAAGGTGTTGGGTCTCCGCTGCCTGCTTCGTGGTCGTTGTTCCTTGTGACTTGCTGTTTGGAAGTGTTTCTTCGACCGGTTCCCCTGAGCTGTTGCTTCTTCCTTCTTCCTGTTGTTTCCCTGAGCTGTTGTTTTCAGCTCTTGCATATGTCATCATCATCACTGTCATAGGCAGTCCCTCAGAATCGAGGAAGACTTGCTTCCACTCATGAAGTGAGTTCTTTAGTGGCTGAACAGTCCAATATGAGAGCCACAGACTCTGTCACAGGTGGGACAGATAGTCGTTGAGGATAAGGGAGGGTGGGACTGGTTTGCCGCACGCTCCTTCTGCTGCCTGCACTTGATTTCTGCATGCTCTCGGCGTTGAAACTCGAGGTGCTCAGCGCCTTCTCGGATGTACTTCCTCCACTTGGGCCAGGGTCTCCTAGGTGTCAGTGGGGATGTTGCACTTTATCAGGGAGACTTTAAGGGTGTCCTTGTAGCTTTTCCGCTGCGCACTTTTGGCTTGTTTGCCATGAAGGAGCTCCGAGTATAGTACTTGCTTTGGGAGTCTCGTGACTGGCATGCAGACTATGTGGCCTGCCCAGCGGAGCTGATCGAGTGTGGTCAGTGCTTCAATGCTAGGGATGTTAGTCTAAAGGAGGACACTGATGTTGGTGCGCCTGTCCTCCTAGGGGATTTGTATGATCTTGCGGAGACTTCGCTGGTGATATTTCTCCAGCAACTTGATGTGTCTACTGTACATGGTTTACTGTAAATGGATATACTGTATATATCCATTTGATGATACACATCTGCTGGGCTGCTTTCAGTTAATGCGTCTGGATGAGTCTCAATGGCTGTGATGATGGGTCTGGATCTGTTTGAATGGCCACAATCCACACACGGAATCGACAGGGCAAAAGATAACTCCTTATCTTTTGTGCCCCGTTATCCAAAAATGCACGCCTTGTGGGATCCTTTGTTGCCCTGGGCTTTCGCAGACTTGTAGTCTCCATAGGGAACTGTTTTTTCTCCTCTAGCAAATTAATCCATGGGCCCCTCTGCTTGATTGTATCAAAACCCTGTGTCTCGATGTTAATCGGGTCTCGCTCCTGCCCCCAGAAATCGCATTAATCAGTTATGAGTCACCACCTGCCTCGGGCTGGCGCCCTTTTTCCAGCCCAACAGTCCCAAAGGTTTTCTTTTAGTCCGTGGCCTCTTGCTGTGCCTCGATCTTGAAATGGTAAACCTTACAGTACACAGGGTCACTGTAGGGGATTATATACAGGGTCACTGTCTGTAAGGGATTATATACAGGGTCACTGTCTGTAGGGATTGTATACAGGGTCACTGTCTGTAGGGGATTGTATACAGGGTCAGTGTCTGTAGGGGATTGTATACAGGGTCAGTGTTTGTAGGGGATTGTATACAGGGTCACTGTCTGTAGGGGATTGTATACGGGAACTATGATCTAGACTTTCGACATATTTGCCCATTTACCATTCATTTAACCGCTGAGATTGAGTTTACCGCCCATATCTGATTATAAATGGCCCATTTATCGCCGGCGGAATTCTCGGCATATAATCACCGCCCGGAATGAGCTGATCCGCCCGCCCATATTTTTAAAATAAAATCTGACGTCATTGCTTGTGCACTACGCAGAAGACTGTTTATAATGGAAACTAACACCGAAATACCGCCCAGATTATTGCCGAGCGCTACTTTCGGCATTTCACCCATATACCGCCCAAATGATCGCTCGCCCAAAAAGACGCTCAAGAAAAGCTACACTCACCTAACCGTAACCCAGCAGTATGGACGCTATTTTGTAACTTGGAGGACTTTTAATAAAAGGTTGCTTCAAGTTGATGGGAGCATTGAAGTAATTTGCGAGTGATTTTAAGGTCGTTTTAAAATCTTGACAATTTAATCGCATTGTGGTGACTATTGTGTTTATATTGCATTTGTAGAGGACAATTTAATAATTTTGAAACCTATTAGGGCATTTATAGTAATGGGGCCTGTAATTTCTCAGCCAGTTTTGATGACTATTCACATGCTGCAGAATAGAGATGGGAGAAGATTTATTGAAGAGCATTATGTGCCCAATCAAAGAGGTGGCAGTCTGCTGAGGAGGAAGAGACATTATAACAACGCATTTACAGGGATAAGCGATCATATCTGGATTTGTCCGATAACACTTGTGTTAGGAGGCTGCGCTTCCGCAAGGAGGTCATCAGTGATATATGCCAGCAAATTAAGGGAGGTCTGCAGCCAACCAGCACCATCAGGACCGCACTGCCCGTTGAGGTTAAGGTTACGGCGGCACTTTCCTTCTCTGCTTCGGGCTCCTTTCGGGCCTCAGCTGGCGACATTTGCAGCATCTCTCAGCACGCCACACATTGCTGCATTCAACAGGTGACTTAAGCCCTTTACGCTCACAGGATGGACTTTATAAACTTCCCTATGACCAGGGAGGCACAGAGTGAGAGGGCTTTGGGGTTCTCGAGAATAGCAAACTTCCCCAAGGTGCAGGAAGCAATAGACTGTACGCACATCGTCCTGCGAGCACCTTTACAGGATGCAGAGGCGTTTCACAACCAAAAGAGATTCCACTCCCTGAATATGCTACTCATTGTCAACCACAAGCAAATAATCATGGCAGTCAATGTAAATTTTCCAGGGAGCATCCATGATGCGCACATCTTGCGTGAGAGCACTGCCTCTGACCTGTTTAAGAGTCAGCCACAAGGTCACGGTTGGATGCAGGGGGATAAAGGATATGGCCTTGCCAGCTGACTCATGACCCCCCTGCATAAGCCCCAGACAGAAGCCGAGAAGCACTACAACGAAAGCAATATAACCACGCAGTATCGTCGAAAAGACAATTGGAGTGCTTAAGTAGTGCTTCAGATGCCTGGACCACTCAGGAGGCGACCCACAATACCACCCTGAGCAGGTCGCTGAGTTCATTGTGGTGTGCTGCATGTTGCATGACTTAGCTATCAGGAAGGGACAAGAATTGCCAGATGGAACTGTCGGTCCACCTCAGGAAAGAGGGGAGGCGGAAGAGGAGCAGGAGGAGGACGAGGACCTCGGGGACGACAATCAGCCTGGTGTTGAACCCTTGCCCCGTGGTAGTTATGCAGCTAGAAGACTGTTGCGTCAGCAGCTCATAAATGACCGCTTTGAGTGAAGTTACGTTGGTGACAGTTATAGTTGCGATACGTTACGCTTCATCCTTGCCTGGCCTGGCCTCGCCATTGTTTGCAACCCTTGTATTGATGTTTTACCTTTCAGTTATTAGAAGACACTGCACAACAATGTTAAGTTAACTAAAAATATTTAATAATTACATTTATAAAAAAAACATTTTAAACAAACTACAGTGAAAAAAACATATGCATGAATATAAACACCCATCTCCCCACCCCAACAGACAATTTTTTTTTAATAACCAACAGTTTTTCAATAACAATTAAAATAAAGCAGGACACCCCACCCCAACAGTCAACAAATTTATAATAACAATAATAACCACAACAACCCCAACAGTGAACAATACAAAAACAAGAATAAAGTCGGACCAGCCCCCCCCCCCCCCACACCTGCGGTCATGCTTCCCTTTCCCTTTGCCTCTACCTCCCCTGGTCTGAACCCCCCCCCCACCCTGCCCTTCCCACTTACACGGCCCTCTCTACCCCCATTCACACCAAGCCGTCTTGCAGCAGGGCACCGCGAGCGCTGCTGTTGGGGGGCGGGCTGGTGACGGTGGCAGAGTCACATTCTCTGGTGAAGCCGGAGAAGACGTTTCCAAAGAAACATCTTCCGAGTCAGAAGCAACTGCTTCCTCCTGACTCGCATCTGTCGACATGGGTGGTGCGGCACCTTGGGGTGCAGTGCCGTATCCCAAGACTGCCGCATGGCATCGACGGAATCGGCCATTCTCCACATTATCGCAACCATCTGCGCCATGTCCTCCGAGGTACGCGCAGTCAGTGTGGCAATGTGACCGGTCAATCCACCTGGAGGAACTCTCGACCAATCTCGACGCTTGTCCTTGACAGTCACACCATGTCCAGGTTGACATTCACCTATCGTTGTGTAATCCTACCTCGCCGAACCATCCTCCGCGGAGTTGGCGTAGGCACTGGACCACTCTGGGTGCCCCCTGCTGCAAGAGGCTTGGACCCGCTACTTGATGAAGACTTGGCCACAGGAACATTAGAGCAGCACGCTTGAGGCTCATCATCCTCTCACTAGTCTCCTCCATGGTCAGCACGACCTGCACCAGAATTGGTGACGCTCTAGGGCTTCTACATTTCTGATTTGTTCCTGGGCAGCTAGAAAACATAATTGAGGTTAGTAGAAGAGAAGGGGAGGCCAGGGTGATGTAAAAATGCATACGCTGTGCAGGCATATGTACAAGGAGCAACACTACTGCAATAAATATCACCGACAGACGTCACATATAATTAACATCATGATAATACAGAGGCTGCATGGTATTACAATGAAATTTCATGATCCCATCATGAATTACACAACATTACATAATTCATATATTATACTGAAATGGCATTAAATTACTTTAAATCACCAATGGTTTATACATTACTCATGCGGCACAACAACGGGATCAGCACCACCACGGGTGGCCGAACGAATATGCACACCAAGTGCTAAGGCCCGTTCTTCCAGGTCTGTTAACTGGCAAAGTTCAGCAGGCCCTCCTCCTGTGCGTCTGCGCTCAGCTCTATTCTTGGATATCTTCCTCTGCAAAGGTGACAAGAGCATGGCATAAGCTAATTGCCTAGGTACTACTACAGATATTACTAGATACTATTAGACAACACACCAAACACACAGATAATATAATCCACAATTAGTCATCGCCCATGCTATTCATCGTTAACGTTATATGCTAATATGCTTTGTATGCAATTGATGCATGGTTATATCTACGGTCGGAGAATAAATTTAATAAGATCATGGTTAGGAACTAATGCATGACACCAAGATTATCAACTTAATTACAATCTGGCAGATTTATATTTTAATTAATGAGCCATTGTATCATTACAATTATAAATTGAATAATCTAATACTTACTCTTCCAGACCAACCAGATCGTTCCAGCGCTTGCGGCACTGGTTTAGCTCTCGGACATCGTGGGCCGCCAATGATATAACCCTGGCGATCTCCGGCCAGATTCTTTGGTATATACGGGCGGGGGTTCTCATGACCACCCCGGGTTAATTGGGCACACCGAATTTTCACCTCAGAGAATTTGCTTCATCAGAGAATCTTTTGGCTCTCCTCCTCCCTCCAACCTCCGCCAAATCATTCCCCTCTGCCACCTCACCAACATCACTCACTCCCGACTCCTCATAATCCATCTCCATTCTAGTATCAGGTTTTAAAATTTTCTCCCTGCTTGCCTCGACTATAATGCGTTCTCTCTCTCCCTCTCTTTCAGTCTTCTGAGCATGCGCAGATGATTCCTGAATCGCGGGAAAAGTTAATCACCTTAAAAAAAAAAATACGCATGCACAGAATGCCCGTTGCTATGGACGTCGGCCTTGCACGATGGAATACATCGCTATCGCCCATTTCACATTGCTATGGCTATCGCCCAAATTAAAAAAGCAAAGCTAGCGGTTTTAAAATGGGCGATATTGCAGCGATCCCGAAAAATAATACAAACACTAATGCCGGAAATATCGCCCATTTTTGCCGACGCTGTCTATAGGGGATTGTGTACAGGGTCAGTGTCTGTCGGGATTGTATACAGGGTCAGTGTCTGTAGGGATTGTATACAGGGTCACTGTCTGTAGGGATTGTATACAGGGTCACTGTCTGTAGGGGATTGTATACAGGGTCACTGTCTGTAGGGATTGTATACAGGGTCACTGTCTGTAGGGATTGTATACAGGGTCACTGTCTGTAGGGATTGTATACAGGGTCACTGTCTGTAGGGGATTGTATACAGGGTCACTGTCTGTAGGGATTGTATACAGGGTCACTGTCTGTAGGGGATTGTATACAGGGTCACTGTCTGTAGGGGATTGTATACAGGGTCACTGTCTGTAGGGATTGTATACAGGGTCACTGTCTGTAGGGGATTGTATAAGGGTCACTGTCTGTAGGGGATTGTATACAGCGTCACTGTCTGTAGGGGATTGTATACAGGGTCACTGTCTGTAGGGGATTGTATACAGCGTCACTGTCTGTAGGGGATTGTATACAGGGTCACTCTGTAGGAGATTGTATACAGGGTCACTCTGTAGGGGATTGTATACAGGGTCACTGTCTGTAGGGGATTGTATACAGGGTCACTCTGTAGGGGATTGTATACAGGGTCACTGTCTGTAGGGATTGTATACAGGGTCACTGTCTGTAGGGGATTGTATACAGCGTCACTGTCTGTAGGGGATTGTATACAGGGTCACTGTCTGTAGGGGATTGTATACAGGGTCACTCTGTAGGGGATTGTATACAGGGTCACTGTCTGTAGGGATTGTATACAGGGTCACTGTCTGTAGGGGATTGTATACAGGGTCACTGTCTGTAGGGGATTGTATACAGCGTCACTGTCTGTAGGGGATTGTATACAGGGTCACTCTAGGGGATTGTATACAGGGTCACTGTCTGTAGGGGATTGTATACAGGGTCACTCTGTAGGGGATTGTATACAGGGTCACTGTAGGGGATTGTATTCAGGGTCACTGTCTGTAGGGGATTGTATGGGAGGGGGATACCTGTCTCTAGATGTTTGTACACAAGGGTGCTGTCGGTAGGTAACTCCCCCCACCGGACCTGTTCGCGAGCAGTCTGGAGGTTAACACTTTATTCTTCCCCCTGCGCCTGGGGGTGATCCTGACAGATCAGCTGATCTCAGTGCGTGGAAGGATGGGCACAGCAAGGGTGTAGTGCAGCACAATACCCCATCGCAATAACAACACATTGTCTGTTAATGTGACGTGACTGGTGATGACTTTTCCCGTCTGCAATTGGTGGTTGTGAAAACAATTGCTATTTGTCTTTAAATTCGTTCAAGGTTTGGGGACCGTGTTGTAAGGAAGTTATTGAAAGCATGAGCAACAGTGCTCTGGCTGTCCCTAAAAATAGCAGATATTAAAAGGTTGATTCCAGCTACCCGTGTTAATAGTTACAAGTTTATGTTACAGATTGGATTTCAGCCTCTGGTAGCAGGGATGTGTTTAACTATCTGAAACTTGCTCGTCACTGTTTGTATAATCTGTTCAGTATAGTCACTGGTCTTGGGGAGAGTACCTTGAATGAAAGCACTTCATCCTCGCCTGTCCAGACAGAATGTTAATGATCTTTATTGTCACATGACTGCAGTAGGATATGCATGTATGATTAAAAAAACCTGAAAATATGACATTTAATCTTTTGTCTTTATAGTTAAGGATTGACCTGTTGCGAATTTTCAGCATTATCTGTTTCCATTCTACATGTACGCTATCAGTTGGTAGTGGCAAGCCAGTACTGAACAACTAGTTATTTTCCCTGTCTCTTTTTTTTCTATTTACATGGTCCTGTCAAGCCTGCAATAAACAATATTATACAGATATCAGACTGAGAATGTGTAGCTGCAAGCAGTGAATTGACCTGCAGTTTCAAATCTACAAATGCACAGCCCCCATTCACGTTTTTTGTGCAACATTTAAGTGTTTTTACAGTAATTAAATTAAACGCTTTCTGATAATGCCATATTCCCAAGCGTCAAAGAAACCAAACGATTGTCTTAAACTCACTATTGGCATTGGTACTTTGTTATTGAGGTCACATCCGTCTTTTGGATGAGACGTTAAACCGAGGCCCCGTCTGCCCTCTCAAGTGCATGTAAAAGATCCCATGGCACTATTTCGAAGAAGAGCAGGGGAGGTATCCCCGGTGACCTGGCCAATATTTATCCCTCAATCAACATCACTAAAAAAACAGATTGTCTAGCCCTTGTCATATTTGTGGGAGCTTGCTGTGTGTATATTACAACAGTGACTACATTAAAAAAAATAAAGTACTTCATTGGCTGAAAAGCACTTTGGGACATCCGAGGGTTGTGAAAGGCGCTATGGAAATGCAAGTCTTTCTTTTCTGTAATATTTATTTTACATTAATGAAAAATCTTTAGTTCCTCATGTGGTAGAGACTAGATTACACAGAAAGAGACCTTACACAGGGGAGACCTGATTGAGGTGTATAAATTATGAGGGGCCTGGATAGAGTGGATAAGAAGGACCTGTTTTCTTTGGCAGAGGGGTCAACAACCAGGGGGCATAGATTTAAAGTAATTGGGTGGAGGTTTAGAGGAGATACGAGGGGAAATTTCTTTACCCAGAGGTGGGTGGGCATCTGGAACTCACTGCCTGAAAGGGTGGTAGAGGCAGAAACCCTCATCACATTTAAAAAAATACTTAAAGTGGCGTAACCTACAGGGCTACGGACCAAGAGCTGGAAAGTGGGATTAGGCTGGATAGCTCTTGGTTGGCCGTTGCGGACATGATGGGCCGAAATGGCCTCCTTTCGTGCTGTAAATGTCTTTGATTCTATGATCAGTGTAGAGTGGGATATCTGATAGTGTTGTGGAATACACTTTATACAATACATTAGCAAGATTATTCTAAGATTTGGGCCAATACGTTACCTTTATATTAGTGTGCAGACTGATTCGGGGGATATCATTATGTAACTTCGGTCCCCTCAATGCACGATGATTTTAGTTATTTTAACCTCTCCCTAAAGTTTGACTTTTTTATTTGTTCATGGGATGTGGGCGTCGTTGGCATTTATTGCTCATCCCTAATTGCCCTCGAGAAAGTGGTGGTGAGCCACTTTCTTGAACTGCAGAGGGCAGCTAAGAGTCAACCACATTACTTTGGGTCTGGAGTCACATATAGGCCAGACCAGGTAACGACAGCAGATTTGCTTCCCTAATGGACGTTAGTGAACCATGTAATATATTGTGATGTATATAATATAATAATAATGCTGTCAAACCTGAAGGTCTACAACGCCACTTGGTTTTACCAAGGAGCCTATTGTTTATTTTGGATTCTCTCCATGTCCCAACAGTAGTTCCTGTAAGCAGTCTTGCCACCACCCCACTCTGTAATCCAGATGCTGTACATTTTGAAAGATGTGCATAGCTGAGGGACTAACCACTGCCCCACTTGCAGTAACCTGCTAACTGGGTTTTACTCGAATATTGAATTAAGATAAACTCTCCTCTAGATGACCGTTATAGTCAGACAACCTCGCGGTTCAGACATTAACCTACTTACTATCTTTATTTACAAATAAACAATAGCATCATAACTGGGAAATAGTATAAAGATTCACGTAATGAAAAAGCCTATGATTGAATAATTGTCTTTCATAAAAACCCTAGTTCTAGTTTCCCCTATGTGGAAATATCCTCACTGCATCCACCTTGCCGAGCCCCCTTATTATCTTATATATTTCGATAAGATCGCCTCTCATTCTTCTGAACTCCAATGAGTATAGGCCCAACCTATTCAACCTATCTTCATGTAAACCCCCTCATCTCCGGAATCAACTTAGTGAACCTTCTCTGACTGCCTCCAATGCAAGTATATCCTTTCTTAATTATGGAGACCAAGACTGTACGCAGTACTCTAGATGTGGCCTCACTAATACCCTGTACAGCTATAGCAGGACTTCTCTGCTTTTATACTCCATCTCCCTTGCAATAAAGGCCAACATTCCAAAAGGGCAGGTGTTGCATCTCCTGCGTTTGCACGGAAAGGTGCCATAGGAAGGAGAGGGGGTGCTGGGGGTGACTGCGGAATGGACCAGGGTGTCGCGGAGGGAGTGGTCCCTTCAGAATGCTGCGAGGGGAGGGGAGGGGAAGATGTGATTGATGGTGGGATCACACTGGAGGTGGTGGAAATGGCGGAGGATGATCCATTGAACGTGGAGGCTGGTGGGTTGTAAGTTGATGAAAAGGGTTGTGGTTCCGAGATGGAGGGAAAGGGGTGAGAGAAGAGGTGCAGGAAATAGAACTGACACAGTCGAGGGCCATGTTAACCATGACTGAGGGGAATCCTCTGTTGAGGAAAAAGGAAGATATGTCAGAGGCACTAGTGTGAAAGGTGGCGTCGTCAGAGCAGATGTGACGGAGGCGGAGAAACTAGGAGAATGGAATGGAGTCCTTACAGGAAAGAAAGACTTGGATTTATATAACGCCTTTCACGACCACCGGATATCTCAAAGCGCTTTACAGCTTTACTTTTGGAGTGTAGTTATTATCATACTAATGTGGGAAATGCGACAGCCAATTTGCGCACAAGTAAACTCCCACAAACATCATCATCATAGACAGTCCCTCGAAATCGAGGAAGACTTGCTTCCACTCTAAAAGTGAGTTCTCAGGTGGCTGAACAGTCCAATACAGGAATTACAGTCTCTGTCACAGGTGGGACAGACAGTGGTTGAAGGAAAGGGTGGGTGGGGAGTCTGGTTTGCCGCACGCTCCTTCCGCTGCCTGCGCTTGTTTTCTGCATGCTCTCAGCGACGAGACTCGAGGTGCTCAGCGCCCTCCTAGATGCTCTTCCTCCAATTAGGGCGGTCTTTGGCCAGGGATTCCCAGGTGTCAATGGGGATGTTGCACTTTATCAAGGAGACTTTGAGGATGTCCTTGTAACATTTCCTCTGCCCACCTGGGGAACGCTTGCCGTGTAGGTGTACCGAGTAGAGCGCTTGTTTTAGGAGTCTTGTGTCGGGCATGTGGGCAATGTGGCCCGCCCAACGGAGCTGGTCGAGTGTGGTGAGTGCTTCGATGCTGGAGATGTTGGCCTGAGCGAGAACACTGACGTTGGTGCGTCTATCCTCCCAGGTGATTTACAGGATCTTGCGGAGACATCGTTGGTGGTATTTCTCCAGCGATTTGAGGTGTCTACTGTATGTGGTCCATCTCTCTGAGCCATACAGGACCACGTCCACGTCTGGACCAGGGTCAAGCAGGGCTGCGTCATCACGCCAACCCTCTTCTTGATCTTCCTCGCTGCAATGCTCTATCTCACACTCAACAAGCTCCTCGCTGGAGTGGAACTAAACTATAGAACCAGTGGGAACCTGTTCAACCGTTGTCGCCTCCAGGCCAGATCCAAAGTCGTCCCATCCTCTGTCAATGAGCTACAATATGCGGACGACACTTGCTGAACTCCAGGTCATCGGCAACATCTTCACGGAGGTGTATAAAAGCATGGGCCTTACACTAAACATCCGTGAGACAAAGGTCCTCCACCATCCTGACCCCGCCACACAACACTACCCCCCCCCCAGTTATCAAGATCCATGGTGCGGCCCTGGACAACGTGGACCACTTTCCATACCTCGGGAGCCTACTATCAGCAAGGGCAGACATCGACGACGAGGTCCAACACCGCCTCCAGTGCGCTAACGCGGCCTTCGGTCGCCTAAGGAAGAGAGTGTTCGAAGACCAGGCCCTCAAATCTGGCACCAAACTTTTACGGTCTACAGGGCTGTAGTGATCCCACAATCAGCACTGCGATAAAGTCCCGATAGTCTGATTTTTTGTTATGTTGATTAAGGGATAAATATTGGATGAGGCACAGTTTTTATTTGAATGAAATAAATACAAGCATATGATGAGATATTTTATCATTAATAGATTTTAAGCTTCGATAAATTATCCTCGGGGATGGGGAGGTTTTATAACACTGGATTATTGCGTTCTCACTCAGGAGACCTGAGCTCACATCACTTCCTTCGCAGATTTGGACGTGCAAGCCTCGGTGAGGTTGGTTTATAGTTAGTCAGTCTCTGGTTACTCACCTGCGGTGTGATGTTGATGGCATCTGTGGCGTTTTATGTGAAGTGGAGTATCCAACCTTCACAATTGAGGACTTGTAGGGAGACCATTACCCGCAGGGAGAACACAGGGCAAGTAGAAGAGTTATTTGGGCTCATTTAGGGAAAATCATTACAGAGCTCAACAATTCAGCGATTGAGTGATCGTTTTGTCATTTTATGACTATATATTCCAGCAAATAAATCATATTAAGTAGAACATTTTCACATTTAATTCACAGGGACAAATGAGATTTTACAGTTGTGCCCTTTAGTCAAATTTAGCTCACTATCTACTAAAGCATACGTGTGAATAATCAGGATAATGAATGCAGCAAGTTAAATTTGATTTGATCTTGGGGTTTGGGTAACATTGGCAAGGCCACATTTATTGCCAGTTGTTAGTTGCCCAGAAACGGTGGTGGGCCTGGAATGACCTTAGTCCGTGTGATTGTTTTACACACCGGGCATTAACCACATATTGTGGGACTGGGGTCAAGTGTAGGCCAGACCAGGTATAGGTGGCAGGTTCCCTTCCCTGAAGGATATTAATGAACCAGTAATGTTTTTATGATAGTTTGGGAGCTTTGGTCACTATTTTTCATGGCCCATAAAGAACCAGATTTATTGAATTCAGTTTCATAATTTACCATGGGGATTTGAACTCGCAACCGCTCGGTTGCTGGTCCATTACCAGAAGCACTGCACTAAAGTGTCTATTATTCATTGTTGGTGATGTATGCTATTGCACAAATGGTCCCTGACAGAGGATAATCCTAGAACGGTATTCATTTGTTGGGGCATTGGTTGGCAGAAGGTTACAGTGAATGCCAGATTCATGGGCTGACAGCAAGTATATATAGTCTGCATGAACTTTAACAAAGCATCTAGCAAGTCCACTCATTTAGCCTTTCATCAGCTGATATCCAATCAGGTAAGCCCAGGCCGACTAACCTGATGAGCTAAGAACAACCCTTTTTCAGGAGGTGTTGGATGCGGAGCAGAGAACTCCCTTCTGGACTGTACAGTAAAGAGAAGAGTGTGAAACGCTCTGTGCTGTCTGATCTTGACTCAGACATAAGAACATAAGCAATAGGAGCAGGAGTAGACCATAAGGCCCCCTCGTGCCTGCTCCGCCATTCAATAAGATCATGGCTGATCTGATCATGGACTCAGCTCCACTTCCCTGCCCACTCCTCATAACCCCTTATCCCCTTATCGTTTGCATCGGAGGATGTGTCTTGCAGCATATATGGATGATAAAATGAGGCTGAGACGAAGTTTCAGTTGCATGGTTTCATTTCAAAGGAAAGTGGGATTGTTATTTTGAAGGACTGTGGTTGAGTCACTGTATAAAATTACTGCGCTGTAAGCATTTAATTCTGCGGTGGCTCACTTTCAGCTTTGGGAATTCTGCATTTTTCTAAAAACAGCCAGAATATTATCGAGCGTTCATTCCTGTCTTTGAGACGAACAATATTCGTCATGTGATGTCTGTGACTTTTGTCAAAACTGCAATTTAATTCGCCCTACGAACTGGTAATGGAAATTATAATCTGTTGCTGCTTATTTACTTCTTAAACATAACTTTCGTGTCCCCAGGCCTTTCAGCACTCAGATGTATTTCTGTTACTCCTCTTTCTCAATCTCCTTCAGCACCTAAAGCATTAAGGATAAGCCTCACGATTCACTGCTGCTCCCTGGTTCTGTTCATTATTTGTCAAATCTGTCTCCCCAGCCTCCAGCTTATGCTGAAGGTGTAGGGTTATGTTTAGGGTAGAGGACACCACCGCAGGTCAGGTGTATAAGAGCTGGAGCATGCCAGTACAACTTCCAGCGCAAGCTGCTCCAAGTGTGCGATGGCTTTGCACGTCTGGGTGACATCATCAAAACCCAGGTCGCCGTTTGGAGCGTGGGCAGGAACATCGGCGGGGCCCAGGTACAGCAGAGGAGCGGGAAGGTCGGGGCGGATGAACGGCGAGAAATTGTGGCGGAGGTGTGACGAATGATTGAGGCGGAGAAGCGGTGAAAGATCGAGGCAGAAATGCGACGGATGATCAGGGCGGAGGAGCGGTGAGGGATCGTGGCTGAGATTCGGCGAGTGATTGCGGCAGAGGTGTGGCAAATGTTTGGTGCGGTGAAAGATCGTGACGGAGGTGCGACGAATGTTTTATGGCGGAGGAGCGGCGAGAGATCGTGGCGGAGGTATGGCAAATGGGATGCAGAGCCCAGAAGGGCCCAGGGGCAACACGGGCCAGCCTACACTGCGATATGTGTGCACACTAGATCCGTGCAGCAGAGCAGGTCTCCAGTCGTCCTGGTTAACCCTTGCCACTGGATAAAGGCCTAGCTCTGTCAAGCCCGTGTGGTGGCTGATGTTCAACGGTCACCACACATTAAAAAAATCCACGCACAGGCATCTTCCACCCCCTGGAGTTCAGGACTGGAATATCGAGTCATTCATTAAAACATCTGCGAACTCATTACTTTTGGTGTGAAAACAAGTCATCCTCGTTCGAGGGACCGCCTATGATGATAATGGGATGATAAAATGACAATGTTACATAAATGGCATACGATTCAATCCAGCCTGTCATCTATTAGTGATGTTGCAGCTTCTAAGAGTATATTTGAATCATGGACTGTCGGGACGTGCTGTCTTTTGGACATTAAACCGAGGCCCCGTCTGCCCACTTGGGTGGATGTAAAAGATTCCAAGGCACTACTTCGAAGAGCAGGGGAATTGGAGACGCTGAAAAGTGAAGCGTCCTGATGAATGAAAGACTCTTGCCTTTTTCTTACACTGTGCAGTGTTCCTGTTGAATTCACCATTACAGTCTTCCCTCATTCTTTCACTGCATCCCCATCTCCCTGGTGTCCTGGCCAAATTTATCCCTCAACCAACATCACTAAAACAAAAACATTATCTGGTCATTATCACAGTGCTGTTTGTGGGAGCTTGCTGTCTGCAAATTGGCTGTCGCATTTCCGACATTGCACCAGTGACAACACTTCAAAAAGTACTTCATTGGCTGAAAAGCATCTGGGACGTCCTGAGGTCATGAAAGACGCTGTAGAAAGGCAAGTTTATCTTTCGTAATGGAGCAGATAATGAATAAGGCTGGGCGCTTCCCTTGCTACGATCTAGTTTGGCAAGACCATGACCGAGATGGTTGGAAATGTTGAAAACCTGAAACAAAAGTAGTAAATGCTGGAAATACATATCAGGTCTACCAGCATCTGAAAAGGGAAAAGACAGGTTAATGTTTCAGAGATAAATCCTTCATCAGGAAAATAACAATACCTTATCATTAAGTCATCATAGGCAGTCCCTCGGAATTGAGGAAGACTTGCTTCCACTCTTAGGGTGAGTTCTTAGGTGGCTGTACAGTCCAATACGAGAGCCACAGTCTCTATCACAGGTGGGACAGATAGTCATTGAGGGAGAGGGTGGACAGGGAGCCTGGTTTGCCGCACGCTCCTTCCGCTGCCTGCGCTTGATTTCTGATCAAAGTGTCTAAGTTCCCGGGCAACTATGGCGGTGCGGCGTTCCGGTCTGTCGCTGTTGGGGTTGTCCATGAGGGTCCTGACATTCCAGGTCCCGAACTTCATGTTAGAGGAGTGGAAGACGCCTGTGCGTGATTTCTTTGAACGTGGGGTGATCGTTGCACGCCAGCTCCAACACGGGCTTAGCTGAGCGAGGTCTTGGTCCAATGGCAAGGGGGTCCAGGACGACTGGAGATCAGGCACTGCTGTATGGGCTTAATTGCCTGCAGCAAGGTGTTAGCCTCAGGCTCAATATCAGTATCTTATCATTAATACTCATCATTAAGATGAGTACCTTAATCGCACCGACCAAATGAAAGAGGCGGAGAGAACAACATCTATCAAATACACTAAATACTAATACAATAATGAGCTGCTAATGGGCTAATAATGTAGGAATGGATTTGTTTTTGAACTGGAAAGAGTTGAAAGTGCAGGATGATGTCAGTCAGGTTGTTCAAAGGCACAGGAATTTTTAAAATGCTGCTGAATGGTGGGAGCAAAGTGGAATATGAATGGGAAAAAGTAGCATGAAAATGAAAAAAATAGCTGTACAGTTGGTGGAGTAACTGTTCAGAGCAGAGGGTTGCAGGAAGATGAAGGAGATACTGTTCTTTCATTTTGCATTGAGTTTGACTAGAACAGCTTAGGAGAACAAAGACGGAAAGGTCAGAGTGAGAATGGGAGGGGCTGTTAAAGTGGACAGCCATCATTGTCCCCGGTGTCTCTGCCTGAACAGCAACCATCTTTTCTCCTTTCAGATGCTAATGAGCAGGTTGATTTTGATTGTTTTCTGTTTTTATTGCAGGGGATTGCAGAACTGCGCTGCATTCCAAGCATGGGCTGCCACTTGGCAACTTATCTCCAATAAGAGTGGAAATAAAATACCTTCAGAGATCTTTAGATAGTAGTATTCCAAGAGCAGAAGCTCTTTTTCCCAGTTGTTTACCAGTCACCATTGGCTAATGAGAGCAAAATTCAAAATAACCAACCCCCCCAGTTGCACATTTCTCACGGTCAGTGACTTCTATTAGCCAGAGAATTGGCAAGAAAGCATTAAAGACCACACACTGGCTATAGAGTCCTCTCGTTATAATTGCCCGTAGATCGCAGTGTGGGCTGGCCCGTGCTGCCCCTGGGCCCTCGCCACTTCCGGGCCCCAAACCCTCGCCTCTCCTAGGCCCCAATCTCTCACCGCTCCTCCGCCCCGATCAAAAATGGAGCAGTCAGAAACAGGACATCAGTTAGTCTCCTCTTATCTTGGAGACATCAAATATCGACACACTGTTATATAACATAGCAAAATATTAAATTCCAGCCGAGTTGAAGGGTTATTAACATCAGCAGAAACAAACGCCAACTAACAGAATGAACACGATTCAGTAGGAATGGGAATAACACCAGCAATAACAGTAGAATCCAACCCCTGCAGTCACTTGTGAACTCACTGGTGTCTCAGCAGAGCTGGTCTCCAGTCATCTTGGTTACCCCTTGCCACTGGATCAAGACCTAGCTCTGTCAAGCCCATATGTTGGCTGGTGTGCAACGGCCACCCCACGTTAAAAGAATCCAAGCACAGGCATCTTCCACCCTTCACTCAGTATGTAGTTCGGGACCTAGAATGTCAGGTCTCTCATTGAAACACCTGTGAACTCATCCCTTTTTGGTGTGCAAGCAAGACATCCTCGATATGAGGGACTGCCTAATACTTTACTTATTATAAGCGCCCACAGCCATTTAATAAAACACTAATTTCATAATCACTACTTGGTCTGGTTCCAAACAACCTTGGAACGGAATACCATGAGCAAGGTTTGGCTGTATGACTGGGGTAATTGGCACACATCTGCCAATTAAAAGATCCAGATTTGGTCTGTGCTCAGACCAAGCAGATCATATCTAGTTTTCAAAGTTCTACCTCCATGCAGGTATGCATTAGCAGCAGCACATGGCCCTGTCCAATGAAGGAAGTACATGGAATTAAGGGGAAATGAATCAAGTGAGAGATGGTTCAAAGGAGAAAAGTAGGGTGGAACGGAATTGTCTCAAACCGGAAAGATGCAGCGGTTGGTGTTCCACAACTGTCTGTGTGGAGTGCACCAAATTGAAGTGTTTGGCCAATTGTGAAGAGGATTGTGAAAGACAGCAGGAGGACATGGGTAGACTAGTAGTACAGGCCGATAGGTGGCTGATGCAGTTCAATGTTTTTAGACCAGTTGGCCTTTCCCTGTCCTTTGTATTAATCCAAACGTCTGTATAGAAAGCAGCAACAAAGCAAGCCATACCACCTTGGTCTGCGACATAGTCAGCCTCGAGCTCTTCCTGCTTTAGAGTGCGGGAAATCTCTGAACTCTCCATTTTTCCAGGTCTGTCTACACCTAGAACCACTAGGGTCTCAAGTGCTTTTGGCAATATAATGTAAAACAAAGTGTAAGATTTAAGTCTTCATTACTGCTCACCAGAAATGGATAAAATACATGGCCCATTCTGATTAAACTCCTTCATCCTGCCCCAGCTTGTATTGAATACTATCCAGCACATCACCTTTTTGCTCCCCATAAATTGCATTTCAGACCTATTTAAAATCGATCACTATCAAAAATCTTTTGTGACACTGATGAAAATGCAGAAGGCCGTTGAAAATGTGCACACTTTCTCTTTCTCTCTCTTAGGCAGTCCCCCGGAATCGAGAATGACTTGCTCCCATACTAATATGAGATCTAAGGTGCCTGATGTTCCAGGCCCCGAACTTCATTCTAGAGGGTGGTAGATGCCTGTGCGTGAATTATTTTAACGCGGAGTGGCCGTTGCACACCAGCCGCTACACGAACTTGACAGAGCTAGGTCTTGGTCCAGTGGCAAGGGGACCCAAGACGATTGGAGACCAGGCTCTGCTGCATGGGCCTAGCATACACACACACACACACACACACAGACACAAACACATATACACACATACACACATATACACACACACACACACACATATATATATATACATATATATATACACACATATATATACACACACACATATACACACACACACACATATACACACACACACATATACACACACACACATATACACACACACACACACGTATTCCCACAAATTCCGCTGGGTGTGTCGTACATGCCCAGTATCCTGCTGGGTCTGTCATCACACATGTTCCGTATCCATCTGAGTCTCTCAATATCTCTATTATCCTGGCAGCATTGTTACCAATGTTCCTGTTAAGCTGCACACACAGTGGTCTGGAGGTCCCGCACAGGCTGGTCACCTGCTTTTGAATGAAAAAGCCACCCATGCTTGGAAATTTGAATGGTCCACGCAGCCAGTTAAAGGGGCCACGCACCTCGTTAAAGGGGCCACACACCCAAAAGAAATTAGAGGGAACATTGATTGTTACTGTCGATCACATAGGAACAGGAGGAGGCCATTCAGCCCCTCGAGCCTGTTCCACCATTCAGTGAGATCATGGCTGGCCTGTATCCTAACTCCATTTACCCGCCTTGTCCTTGTCTCCATGTCCCTTAATAACCTTGGCTAACAAAAATCTTGTTGATCTCAGATTTAAAATGATTAATTGAGCTAGCACGGCTGCTATTTGTGGGAGAGAGATCCACACTTATGCCACCCTTTGCGTGAAGAAGTGTTGCCTAACTTCTCTCCTGAAAGGCCTGGCTCTGATTTTAAGGTTATGCCCCTTGTCCTAGACTCCTCCAGCAGTGGGTTTTTAGTTGGATCTCGGCCTTCAGCCGTCTGTAGAGCTGCTTTGCAGCTCCCGAGTTGGGTTGTTATTTTAGGTTCAGAAATGCCCTGCGCTTGTGATTTATTACCTCCTGGATCTCCTGGTCATTCACGTCAAATCAGTCTTGGTGTTTCCTGGTTGAGTGACCGAGCGTCTCTTCGCAGGCGCTGGTTATGGTGGCCTTGAGGGCAGACCAGACGCTGTGAGCACTCTGCATCTCGGGGTCATCAAGGGTCGCCAGGTTGGCAGTGAGGCGCTGGCTGTATAGGGCTCTCTTAGCTGGGTCTTTGAGTGCCCCGGTGTTGATTTTTCTGCGGCACTGCTTCTGTTGCCGTCGCCACTTTGGGGCTATGTTAATGTTGATGACGGATTAGGCAGTGGTCCATCCAGCAGTCGTCGGCTCCTGTCATGGCGCGGATGATGCGTACGTCCTTGCGGTCCCTCGCTGTAGTCGAGCAGGTGCCAGTGTTTGGAGCGAGGGTGTTGCCATGAGGCCTTGTACTTGTCCCTCTGATAGAACAAGGTGCTGGTGATGACAAGCTCATGTTTTAGGCATTTTGTCAGGAGCAGGATACTACTGGAGTTGGTTTTCCCTACCCCCTCTTTGCCGATCACGCCTCCCCAGAGGTCTGTGTCCTTCCCGATTCTGGTGTTGAAGTTGCCGAGGGGGATCAGTTTGTCGTCCATAGAGACTCGGGACAGGGATTGTTCAAGGCTGGAGTAGAATTCCTCTTTGACCTCATCTGTTCTGTCGAGTGTTGGGGCCTACGTACTGATAACTGTGGCGCACTGGTTCCGGGATAGGGTGAACTGGAGAGTCATGAGGCATTTGCTAATCCTGCCGGGGGAGTCTCTGAGGCAGCCGACCAGCTCGTTCTTGATGGCGAAGCCAACTCCATGGCAGTGGCGTTCTTCTTCTGGTTTGCCTTTCCAGAAGAAGGTGTAATCTCCACCTTGTTCTTTGTGCTAGCCTTCCCCTGCCCGACCGGGTCTCACTTCATCATCGAATCAAGGCTGACTTGCTTCCATGTCAAAAAGTTCACAGGTGTTTCAATGAAGGACCTAAAATTCCAGATACCGAACAACATCCTGAAGGTTGGAAGATGCCTGTGCGTGGACTTTTTTAACATGGGGTGACCGTTGCACACCAGCCGCCACACGGCTTGACAGAGCTAGGTCTTGGTCCAGTGGCAAGGATTAATAAGACGACTGGAGACCAGCTCTGCTGCACAGACCTAGTGTGCATACGTATCGCAGTGTGGGCTGGCCCATGCTACCCCTGGGCCCTCGCCTCTTCTGGGCCCCAAACTCACGCTTCTCCTGGGCCCCGATCACATCGCTCTGCAATCTCTCGCCGCTCCTTCGCTCCGACCTCGCCGCTCCTGCTATACCTGCCCACGCTCCAATCACCGACCTGGATCTTGGTGATGTCCCTCTTCACTGCCGTTGCTCTCCTGCTCCAGCATGTGCTGCTCCCTGGAGTGGTATGCTGCCACGCTGCTCCTTCCGCTCCCCAGCCTGCTCCGATGGCGCTCGCAGGCAGGGTCTCACTTAGGGTGACGATGTCAACATTGAAGCATCTGAGTTCCCGGGCAATGATGGCAGTGCGGTGTTCCAGTCTGTCGCTGTTGGGGTTGTCCATGAGGGTCCTGACGTTCCAGGTCCCGAACTTTATTTTGAAGGATGGAAGATGCCTGTGCGTGAGTTTGTTTAACGTGGGGTGGCCGTTGCACACCAACTACCACGCGGGCTCAGCAGAGCAAGGTCTTGGTCCAGTGGCAAGGGGGTCCAAGATGACTGGAGACCAGGCACTGCTGTATGGGCCTAGTTGCCTACGGTGGGATGCGAGCCGTAAGCTCGGCACTGAGCAGCGCCTTTCGGTGAGATGGTGAGGGTTCCGAGGCGTGGAAGGTGGGCGTGAGAGATTTGAGGTGATGCTTCCCTCTCCCAAGCATTGGGATGGCCAGAGATCCACTTTGTGGAAGGAGGAGAGGTCAAAGTGGCCACAGCCATTGTGCACAACACGTGCTCACCAGGGGCTCCGCAGCTGAGTGGGACCATTGGCCGGAGGAAGGCCAGGACGTCGCCGGAGGGATGGCGGCCCGAACATCGCCGGAGGGATAGAGGCACGAACGCCGCCGGAGGGATGGGGGCCCGAACATCGCTGGAGGGATAGAGGCACGAACGCCGCCGGAGGTATAGAGGCCTGAACATCGCTGGAGGGATAGAGGCACGAACGCCGCCGGAGGTATAGAGGCCTGAACATCGCTGGAGGGATAGAGGCACGAACGCCGCCGGAGGGATGGGGGCCCGAACATCGCCGGAGGGATAGAGGCACAAACGCCGCCGGAGGGATAGAGGCCGGAATGCGAGGGCGAAGATGGAAGGTAGAGCCCAAACCTCTGGTCGGAGTTGGTCAGAGGCTCATCAGACGCTGTCGAACTGGCCAAGGATGGGGAGACACCCATTAAGGAACCGAGGCAATCAGGGCCCGCTGGAAGGAGCACTTCGAAGATCTCCTTAATCGAGACTCTGCCTTTGACACGAATCTCCTCGACTCCACCCCACAGTATGCTACCCGCCACCATCTCAGCAAAACCCCAGCCCTGCACGAGGTAGAAAAGGCCATGCGTCAACTCAAGAACAACAAGGCATCGGGAGCGGATGGAATCCCCGCTGAGGCACTAAAGTATGGCGGATAAGCACAATTGGCACAAATGCATGACCTCACCTCTTTTATCTGGAAGGAGGAGAGCATGCCGGGAAATCTCCGAGATGCCGTAATTGTGACCATCTTCAAAAAGGGGGATAAGTCTGACTGCGGCAACTACAGAGGAATCTCCCTGCTGTCGGCCACTGGGAATGTCATCGCTAGAATCCTCCTCAACCGTCTTTTCCCTGTGGCTGAATAGCTCCTCCCGGAGTCACAGTGCGGATTCCGTCCACTAAGGCGTACAACGGACATGATCTTCACCGCGCGATAACTACAAGAGAAATGCAGGGAACAGCACCAACCTTTGTACATGGCCTTCTTTGACCTCACGAAGGCCTTTAACACTGTCAACCGCGAGGGACTATGGAGCGTCCTCCTCCATTTCGGCTGCCCACAAAAGTTTGTTAGCATCCTCCGCCTGCTCCACGACGACATGCAAGCCGTGATGCTGACCAACGGATCCACCACAGACCCAATCCACATCTGGACCGGGTTTAAGCAGGGCTGCGTCATCGCGCCAACGCTCTTCTCGATTATCCTCGCTGCAATGCTCCATCTCACTCCCTGCTGGAGTGGAACCAATGGGAACCTGTTCAACCTTTGCCGCCTCCAGGCTAGATCCAAGACCATCCCATCCTCTGTCATCGAACTACAGTACGCGGACGACGCTTGCGTCTGCGCACATTCAGAGACCGAACTCCACGTCATCGTCAACATTTTCACCGAGGCGTACAAAAGCATGGGCTTACACTAAACATCCGTGAGACAAAGGTCCTCCGCCAACCTGACCCCGCCACACAGCACTGCCCCTGATCATCAAAATCCATGGCGCGGCCCTGGACAACGTGGACCACTTTCCATATTTGGGGAGCCTACTATCAGCAAGGGCAGACGTCGACGACGAGATCCAACACCGCCTTCAGTGTGCTAGCACAGCCTTCGGTCGCCTGAGGAAGAGAGTGTTTGAAGATCAGGCCCTCAAAACTGCCACCAAACTCATGGTCTACAGGGCTGCAGTGATACCCGCCCTCCTGTATGGCTCAGAGACGTGGACCATCTACAGTAGATACCTCAACGCGCTGGAGAAATACCACCAGCGCTGTCTCCGCAAGATCCTACAAATCCCCTGGGAGGACAGACGCACCAACCTCCGCGTTCTCGCTCAGGCCAACATCCCCAGCATCGAAACACTGACCACACTCGACCAGCTCCGTTGGGCGGGCCACATTGTCCATATGCCCGACACAAGACACCCAAAGCAAGCGCTCTACTTGGAACTCCTACACGGCAAGCGAGCCCCAGGTGGGCAGAGGAAACATTTCAAGGACACCCTCAAAGCCTCCTTGATAAAGTGCAACATCCCTACCGACACCTGGGAATTCCTGGCCAAAGACCGCCCTAAGTGAAGGAAGAGCATCCGGGAGGGCGCTGAGTATCGCGAGTCTCGTCGCTGAAAGCATGCAGAAACAGCGGAAGGAGAGTGTGACAAACCAGACTCCCCACCCACCCTTTCCTTCAACCACTGTCTGCCCCACCGTGACAGAGACTGTAATTCCAATACAGTCACCTGAGAACTCACTTTTTTATAGTGGAAGCAAGTCTTCCTTGATTTCGAGAGACTGCCTATGATGATGATGACACAGTACTCCAGATGTGGGGCTTTGTATAGCTGTAACAAAACTTCCTCCCTATTATATTCTAGCCCACTAGATATTAAGGCTAACATTCCATTTGCCTTTTTGATTATTGTTTTGTACCTGGTCGAAAATGGATGGCCCTCACACTTGTCTATGTTGAAATCCATCTGCCGGTTTCACCCACTCACGTAATCTATAAATGTCTTTTCTTACTTTTAGGCTCCCACCTACACTACTTACTGTGCCAGCAATCTTAGCGTCATCGGAAAACTCAGATATAAATAAAGACTTGCATTTATATAGCGTCTACTACATCCTCAGGATGTCCCAAAGTGCTTTACGGCCAATGAAGTACTTTTGAAGTGTAGTCACTGTTGAAATGTAGAAAATGTAGCAGTAAGCTCCCACAAACATGAATGTGCTAATGATCAGATAATCTCTTTTTTGATGATGTTGATTGAGGGATAAATATTGGCCAGGACACCGGGGATAACTCCCCTGCTCTTCTTCGAAATAATGCCACAGAATCTTTTACATCCACCTGAGAGAGCAGGCGGGGCCTCAGTTTAAGGTCTCATCTGAAAGGCAGCGCCTGGATTTTTGTGCTCCAGTCTCTCGAGTGGGACTTGAGCCCACAACCTTCCAACTCAGAGGTGCAAGTACTACCAACCGAGCCAGGGCTGACATGCTATGGTTCTTTATTATGTTATCTAAGTCATTAATCAATATAATGAATAGTTGAGGCCGCTCCACAGATCCTTCCAATTCGAGTACCTACTCTCTCTCTCTTGTACCGACTCACCAATCTCCTAACCAGCCCAATAATTTGCCTTCAATTCTATGAGCTTTAATTTTAGCTAACATGTGGAACCTTATCAAATGCCTTCTGGAGGTCCACATAAATGACATAGGCATTCTCCTGTCTACTACTTCAGTTACTTCCTCAAAAAATTCAGTTAGGCTTGTTCGGCATGAGCAACCCTTTACAATCCAAGCTGGCTCTCTCTAATCAGTTCAAATTTCTCTGAAGTGCTCAGTCACTCTGCCCTTCATTATAGATTCCTGTAACTTCACAATAGATGTTAGACTAACAATTCTTTAGTTTCTTGGTTTCTCTCTCTGCTGTATCACCTGTATCAGGCTGCGTTTATAAATCACATAACGTCCGGATCTGCCTTGGCTGCAATCTGGTCTTTGTGTTTTTTCACTCGCTAAAGAAAATAAGGGAATAGTTTCTTTATCGTGGTCGCTGAACGTGTGCGAGAACTTAAAGCTCAAATTAGTTCTCTGGAGTCACTCCTTGAAGTTTCTGGTTAAATGCACACAATTGGCAGAGTGAATGTGTACAATTCGGCATCAAAGGACTCCATTCTCAGACGATTATTGATATACTTTTGTTAAAAATATGAAGGAATGAAGTTTAAAATGAAGGTTTCCATGACCTCGAGCCTTCCGTGACATTTGCTCTGAAAAAGTTACCTGGCTAATGTTTTTTGTCACTGAGCCAGGTGTGGGTGTGGTACGCTGCAGATCCTGTTCTTCAGGAGATTAATATTGTAGTGATAAAAGCAGCACTAAAAGAGTTGCATTTATTAACTGTTCGTCTGAAAATGTCCATTTAATGTTTAGTGAATTTGCCCTTACATTTTACCACATGTGTGAGAGACTGAAAGCGCATTACCAGGAACTGCTGCAGATCAAATCTGAATTGATCAGTTAGAATATACAATTGCTCATTTTGTATTTAAAAGTATGAAATTAATGAGCATAGCCTTGAGCTGCACAATGAACTAAATGTGTGCAGAGCTTTAAAGGTTAGAATGGCAGCCTAATGCAACACTTTTTTTTTACCCCTTTCCTTACAGAAGAGTCAAAATTTACAACACAGAAGGAGGCAATAAGTTTCAGTGCGTTCGTACTAATTGCCACATAATCCTAATGTCAGGCATGGAGATACACGCTCACGGCTAGATTCTCTGTACTTGCTGTGAGTCACACTCTTCCCTTGGTCCTGTGTCTTATGCTATGAAATTTAGCAACCAAAGCTAGCTTGCATGTGGACCCTGGAGTTGAATTCCCCCTTTCACTGACGTGGTGAAGTTCTGCACCAGATACAAGGGGTCCTGGGCATCATCCCCATTCCTGATATCACTGAATTCTACAGCAAGCGTCACTCAGCTGCTGCTGATCCATTTTAAAATGTAAAGCAAACAAATACTTAGATGTTTATCTTAAGGGGAGTGTATTCATCTCAATATAATCACTTGATTCTAAATATTATAATTAGACTATAGAAATGTACCTAATGCAGGTGTTTCGCAAATTGTTTGATATGTGTTTCAGATCACGAGGTCTGAGGCTCCTATAGTACCTCCCATAATGGACAGGGAAGGTTTACAAGATATGACGTGTCCCATTGTCTAAACTTTATAGAGACTTGTATTTAAATTATACTGCAGAGCAATTAGCAGGTATGTGCACATTTGCGGAGTGAATCGTTGGCAAGCATGTTAGCTGGATAAGGAGCTCATACTCCGAGAATATGCAGCTGCTCCTATACTTCTGCATCATGACACAGAGAGTGAGTATATTTTCTGGGTTACCTGTCTGTTGTTGGTGTTGGGTTGCCTCCTTTTTTATTTTCTAGGCTGGCACTCCCAGTGCAGTACTGAGGGAGTGTTGCACTGTCGGAGGTGCAGTCTTTCGGTTGAGACGTTAAACCGAGACCCCGTCTGCTCTCTCAGGTGGGTGTAAAAGATCCCATGGCAAGATTCCAAAGAAGAGCAGGGAGCTATCCCCGGTGTCCTGGCCAATATTCATCCCTCAATCAGCATTACTAAAATAGATTACCTGGTCATTATCACATTGCTGCTTGTGGGAGCTTGCTGTGCGCAAATTGGCTGCCACGTTTCCTACGTTACAGCAGTGACATTGGCTGTAAAATGCTTTGGGACGTCTGGCTTCAAAAAAAGATAATCAGTTGAAAACTTGCTTTTCTCGGGAGCTTTATAGAAATGACCACCTGAGTCATGTGGTAGTGAGCTCATATCTCCACAGAGCTGGAATGCATTGTTTCATTTCCTGTTGAATAATTTCTGGTCTTTTTAAATCCGGTATTGGGCTCGTTATGTTGACAAAAGGGATGTGACAGAGGCCTCATCCCCAAAATTATAATAAATACATAAAATCATTATCATCATAGGCGGTCCCTCGTATCGAGGATGACTTGCTTCCACACCAAAAAGGGATGAGTTCACAGGTGTTTCAATGAAGGACCTAATATTCCAGGTTCTGAACTACATGCCCAAGGGTGGAAGATGCCTGTGCGTGGATTTTTTTAATGTGTGGTGGCCATTGCACCCCAGCCACCACATGGGCTTGACAGAGCTAGGTCTTGGTCCAGTGGCAAGGGTTAACCAAGACGACTGGAAACTAGCACGGACTTAATGTGCACACATATCGCAGTGTGGGCTGGCCCGTGCTGCCCCTGGGCCCTCGCCTCTCCTAGGACCCGATCACATCGCTCCACGATCACTCGCCGCTTCTGCTGTACCTGCGCACGCTCCAATCACGACCTGGATTTTGGTGGCGTCCAATCCAGTCGCCCTCTTCACAGCCAGCGCTCTCCAGTATGCGCTGTATCTTCAAGTGGTATGCTCCTTTTGAAGGCCTCGACCTGCTAATGATACATAAAACAGACTTCTGACTAAAGCACCCTGTCTTGTGTAGCTCAGCATGAATTATAGACAGGATTGACCCCAATTTTATTAAAATGTATATTTTATTGATTAAGATAATCCATGCTTGACATTTTTCTGAGGGAAGAATGTCCTTCCTTGTCCCACTTGTGGCATTAATGCACCGTTAATGCCACTAATTAAAGTAGATGGGTTGATTTGTTACAAGAAAATATACATTTAAATTTAGAATCTAGCTAGAACAGGAAGTCCTGTAAATATAAATTTAGCATCTGAGATTTCCGACTCACACTCTTAATCTGAAACTCTCCATCTGTCACTCGAGCACCCACAGTCAGTCAGTAAGTAAACAGGCACTGTGGGCTTTGTACAGCTTTAACAAACAAAACATGAGCTGCATGGGCGTTTGGCTCATAGAAATATTGCAGTACTTCCTGGTTAATATTTACTGTTGGGTTGTAATAAGTTCAGTCCTGATCAGTAAACGCTTTTTATGACTTTATGCAATTTTTATGGAAAATGTGGATAATTATATGAAGAAGTGAAGAAAACAGGGCTGTGGGGAGAGAGTGGGAAAGTGGAATTCATTTTGAGTTGCTTCACCAAAGAGCGGACACAGATATGATGGGCCGAATTGAGTGTCAGCCAGTGGCTCAGTGGGTAGCACTCCTGTCTCTGAGTCAGAAGGTTGTGCGTTCAAATCTCACTCCAGGAACTTGAGCACAAAAATCCAGGCTGACACTCCAGTGCATTGCTGAGGGAGTGCTGCACTGTCGGAGGTGCCGCCTTTCGGTTGAGACGTTAAACCGAGGCTCCATCTGATCTCTCAAGTGCACGTAAAAGATTTCGAAGAAGAGCAGGGGAGTTATCCCTGGTGACCTGGCCATTATTTATCCCCCAATCAACATAACAAAACCAGATTATCTGGTCATTGTGATAATGACCTTCACATTCTCACAGCGAGGCCCTGACCTGCCGCAGAGGAACCATCTGCGGCAGGTTGGTGCCATAAAAGGAGCATATACCAACTGCAAGGTACAGCGCGAGCCGGTCTGGCAGAGCGACGGTTGTGAAGACGGTGACTGGATTGGACGTCACCATAACCCAGATCGGTGATTGGGGCGAAATCGGGGCGAAGGAGCGGCGAGAGATTGCAGAGTGATGTGACCGGGGCCCAGGAGAAGTGTGAGTTCGGGGCCCAGAAGAGGCGAGGGCCCTGGGGCAGCACGGGCCAGCCAAACTGATATGTGTGCGCACTAGGTCCGTACAGCGGAGTTGGTCTCCAGTCGTCTTGGTTAATCCTTGCCACTGGACGAGACTGGTATGCAACGGCCACCACACATAAAAAAATCTACGCACCGGCATCTTCCACCCTTCAATATGCAGTTCAGGACCTGGAATATCTGGTCCTTCATTGAAACACCTGTGAACTTATCTCTTTTTGTTTGAAGCAAGTCATCCTCGATACGAGGGACCGCCTAAGAAGAAGAAGCTGTTTGTGGGAGCTTGCTTGTGCGCAAATTGGCTGCTGCGTTTCCTACATTACAACAGTGATTACACTCCAGAAGTACTTAATTGGCTGTAAAGCGCCTTGAGACATCCGATGATCGTGAAACATAGAAAACATAGAAAATAGGTGCAGGAGCAGGCCATTCAGCCCTTCTAGCCTGCACCGCCATTCAATGAGTTCATGGCTGAACATGAAACTTCAGTACCCACTTCCTGCTTTCACGCCATACCCCTTGATCCCCCGAGTAATAAGGACTTCATCTAACTCCCTTTTGAAAATATTTAGTGAATTGGCCTCAACTACTTCCTGTGGTAGAGAATTCCACAGGTTCACCACTCTCTGGGTGAAGAAGTTTCTCCTTATCTCGGTCCTAAATGGCTTACCCCTTATCCTTAGACTGTGACCCCTGGTTCTGGACTTCCCCAACATTGGGAACATTCTTCCTGCATCCAACCTGTCCAAACCCGTCAGAATTTTAAACGTTTCTATGAGGTCCCCTCTCACTCTTCTGAACTCCAGTGAATACAAGCCCAGTTGATCCAGTCTTTCTTGATAGGTCAGTCCCACCATCCCGGGAATCAGTCTGGTGAATCTTCACTGCACTCCCTCAATAGCAAGAATGTCCTTCCTCAAGTTAGGAGACCAAAACTGTACACAATACTCTAGGTGTGGCCTCACCAAGGCCCTGTACAACTGTAGCAACACCTCCCTGCCCCTGTACTCAAATCCCCTCGCTATGAAGGCCAACATACCATTTGCTTTCTTAACCGCCTGCTGTACCTGCATGCCAACCTTCAATGACTGATGTACCATGACACCCAGGTCTCGTTGCACCTTCCCTTTTCCCAATCTGTCAACACTCAGATAATAGTCGGTCTCTCTGTTTTTACTACCAAAGTGGATAACCTCACATTTATCCACATTATACTTCATCTGCCACGCATTTACCCACTCACCTAACCTATCCAAGTCACTCTGTAGCCTCATAGCATCCTCCTCGCAGCTCACACTGCCACCCAACTTAGTGTCATCCGCAAATTTGGAGATACTACATTTAATCCCCTCGTCTAAATCATTAATGTACAATGTAAACAGCTGGGGCCCTAGCACAGAACCCTGCGGTACCCCACTAGTCACTGCCTGCCATTCCGAAAAGTACCCATTTACTCCGACTCTTTGCTTCCTGTCTGACAACCAGTTCTCAATCCACGTCAGCACACTACCCCCAATCCCATGTGCTTTAACTTTGCACATTAATCTCCTGTGTGGGACCTTGTCGAAAGCCTTCTGAAAGTCCAAATATACCACATCAACTGGTTCTCCTTTGTCCACTTTATTGGAAACATCCTCAAAAAATTCCAGAAGATTTGTCAAGCATGATCTCCCTTTCACAAATCCATGCTGACTTGGACCTATCATGTCACCATTTTCCAAATGCGCTGCTATGACATCCTTAATAATTGATTCCATCATTTTACCCACTACTGAGGTCAGGCTGACCGGTCTATAATTCCCTGCTTTCTCTCTCCCTCCTTTTTTAAAAAGTGGGGTTACATTGGCTACCCTCCACTCGCTAGGAACTGATCCAGAGTCAATGGAATGTTGGAAAATGACTGTCAATGCATCCGCTATTTCCAAGGCCACCTCCTTAAGTACTCTGGGATGCAGTCCATCAGGCCCTGGGGATTTATCGGCCTTCAATCCCATCAATTTCCCCAACACAATTTCCCGACTAATAAAGATTTCCCTCAGTTCCTCCTCCTTAATAGACCCTCTGACCACTTTTATATCCGGAAGATTGTTTGTGTCCTCCTTAGTGAATACTGAACCAAAGTACTTGTTCAATTGGTCTGCCATTTCTTTGTTCCCCGTTATGACTTCCCCTGATTCTGACTGCAGGGGACCCACGTTTGTCTTTACTAACCTTTTTCTCTTTACATACCTATAGAAACTTTTGCAATCCGCCTTAATGTTCCCTGCAAGCTTCTTCTCGTACTCCATTTTCCCTGCCCTAATCAAACCCTTTGTCCTCCTCTGCTGAGTTCTAAATTTCTCCCAGTCCCCAGGTTCGCTGCTATTTCTGGCCAATTTGTATGCCATTTCCTTGGCTTTAATACTATCCCTGATTTCCCTCGATAGCCACGGTTGAGCCACCTTCCCTTTTTTATTTTTACGCCAGACAGGAATGTACAATTGTTGTAATTCATCCATGCGGTCTCTAAATGTCTGCCATTGCCCATCCACAGTCAACCCCTTAAGTATCATTAGCCAATCTATCCTAGCCAATTCATGCCTCATACCTTCAAAGTTACCCTTCTTTAAGTTCTGGACCATGGTCTCTGAATTAACTGTTTCATTCTCCATCCTAATGCAGAATTCCACCATATTATGGTCACTCTTCCCCAAGGGGCCTCGCACAATGAGATTGCTAATTAATCCTCTCTCATTACACAACACCCAGTCTAAGATGGCCTCCCCCCTAGTTGGTTCCTCGACATATTGGTCTAGAAAACCATCCCTTATGCATTCCAGGAAATCCTCCTCCACCGTATTGCTTCCAGTTTGGTTAACCCAATCTATGTGCATATTAAAGTCACCCATTATAACTGCTGCACCTTTATTGCATGCACTCCTAATTTCCTGTTTGATGCCCTCCCCAACATCACTACTACTGTTTGGAGGTCTGTACACAACTCCCACTAACAATTTTTGCCCTTTAGTGTTCTGCAGCTCTACCCATATAGATTCCACATCATCCAAGCTAATGTCTTTCCTAACTATTGCATTAATCTCCTCTTTAACCAGCAATGCTACCCCACCTCCTTTTCCTTTTATTCTATCCTTCCTGAATGTTGAATACCCCTGGATGTTGAGTTCCCAGCCCTGATCATCCTGGAGCCACGTCTCCGTAATCCCAATCACATCATATTTGTTAACATCTATTTGCACAGTTAATTCATCCACCTTATTGCGGCTACTCCTTGCATTAAGACACAAAGCCTTCAGGCTTGCCTTTTTAACACCCTTCGTCCCTCTAGAATTTTGCTGTACAGTGAAAGGCGATATAGAAATGCAAGTTTTTCTTTCTCCTTCTGTGCTGTAAACTTCTTTGATTCAACAGTTACTGACTGATTTGTGGGCAGTTTGAGAGACAGATGGGGAGCTTTGCATTAAGTGTAGCACAACAAACTGTGATTAGAAAATCATAGAATGGTTGCAGCCATTCGGCCCATTGAGCCCGTGCTGGCTCTCTGCAAGAGCACTTCAGTTAGTCCCACTCCCCCGCCCTTTCCCCGCAGCCCTGCAAGTTTTTTCCCTTCAGGTACTTATCCAATTCCCTTTTGAAAGCCACGATTGAATCTCCTCCCACCACCTGTTAGGCCGTGCATTCCAGATCCTAACCCCTCGCTGCGTTGCATTTAAAATCTCAAGATTCTAAATTTGTATTTAAAGGACTTCTGTTCTAGTTACATTCCAAAAGTAAATTTATTTTTAAAGGAACTATCTGATTATGGTGAGCAGTCCAGTGTGTGTTAACATACAAACATAGAAACATAGAAAATAGGTGCAGGAGTATGCCATTCAGCCCTTCTAGCCTGAACCGCCATTCAATGAGTTCATGGCTGAACATGCAACTTCAGTACCCCATTCCTGCTTTCTCGCCATACCCCTTGATCCCCCTAGTAGTAAGGACTACATCTAACTTCTTTTTGAATATGTTATACCAGATCCATATAGATTATACCAGTGTGTTATACCAGATCCATATAGATTATATCAGTGTGTTATACCAGATCCATATAGATTATACCAGTGTGTTATACCAGATCCATATAGATTATACCAGTGTATTATACCAGATCCATATAGATTATAGCAGCGTGTTATACCAGATCCATATAGATTATAGCAGCGTGTTATACCAGATCCATATAGATTATACCAGTGTGTTATACCAGATCCATATAGATTATAGCAGCGTGGAGGCTCCGACCTGCGTGAGAACACCAGCGGCAGGTCGCCACTTCAGGGAGCAGCGCGAGCTGGTGCAGGAGGGCGACAGCAGCGAAGAGTGACGTCAGCAAGTGTTATATATGCAGACTATAGTTATACTCTCTGTGTAGTCACTGTATAGTTGTATAAGATGGAGACTTGTTACCTAATGCACTGTCAATAAGGTTTACACAATCAATAAGGTTTACACTGTGTATATATTATGCTGGCACCACTAGAGGGTGCAACTGGTGGGGACTGGGGTTTACTGCCCCTGTGGCAGAGGCTGTCCACCAGAGGGCACTGCGGTGGGAGACCTGAGTGTCACCTGCCCAGGTGTGCAGGGCCCAGTATAAAAGGCTGCTCACCATGCTTGTGCCGCACTCTGGAGTTATGAATAAAGGACCAAGGTCACTACAGTTTTGAGTACAACACATTGCCTCGTGGAGTCATTCATAAGTGCATTACAGACATAACAACTGGCGACGAGAATATGGACTTTCACGCGATTATGGCCACCTTTGGCACACTAAAAGACTTCGCAGAAGGTGATGATTGGGATGCTTTCACAGAAAGGCTCGAGCAATATTTCGTGGCAAATGACCTGGCAGGGGAGACAGACACATTGGCGGAGAAGCGCAAGGCCATAATGCTGACCAGTTGTGGTCCCGAGGTCTACCACCTCGTCAGGGACTTGCTGGCACCCACGAAGGCCAAGGATAAGACATGAACTAATTCGCGACCAACTAAAACCAAAAGAGAGTATCCTCACGGCCAGGCACAGATTGTACACTCACCTCAGACCTGAGGGCCAGGAGATTGCAAAATATGCTGCCGACCTCAGGAGACTTGCGGCACCATGTGATTTTGGCACGCACCTCAACGAATCATTGCAAGACATCTTCGTTATGGGAATTGGCCACGAGGGCCTCCTTCACAAGCTATTATCTGCTGACACCACAGTCAATCTGCAGAAGGCCATCAGCATCAGTCAGGCATTCATGACCTCGACCTGCAGCACCAAGCAAATTATTCATCCTGTGGACTCAAACCCGGCAAGTACTGTACACAGAATGGTGCCTTTCACAGGCAAGACTGTAGAACATGTCTCTGCCCAGGGCAGAGAGCACAGACCTCAGGGTTCCAGAACTCAGAGTCCGCCGAGGGGTGCTAATCGAGTAGCACCATGCTGGCGTTGCGGAGGAAACCATCGGGCTCACCAGTGTCGGTTTGCTGAGTATGTATGCAAAGCCTGTAATATGAAGGGCCACCTCCAGTGTATGTGTAAAAGAAATACGACTCACCATCTAACAGAGGAGGATGACTTTGAATCCAGCAGGGAATATGATGATTTGGCCAGAGAGGCAGCTCGGCCCCAAGAAGAAGTGTATGGAGTGTATACCTGCACCACCGATTGTCCTCCAGTGAAGATTGAAGTCGAGATAAACGGCGTTCCAGTCTTCATGGAAGTGAACACAGGAGCGAGCCAGTCAGTGATGAGCCAGGATGCCTTCGAGAGGCTATGGAACGAAAAACGACCCGAGCTGGTTCCAGTACAGGAAAAGTTGCGCACCTACACCAAGGAGCTGATCCCAGTCCTTGGTAGTGCGGATGTAAGTGTAATCCATAATGGCGTGGTGCACAAGTTACCTCTGTGGATTGTTGCAGGTGATGGTCCAACGCCACTCGGAAGAAGGTGGATGGGGAAGATCCAGTGGAAATGGGAAGACCTCTTCACTCCAGCAATCGATGTCCCCCGTGCTCAGAGGCAGAGCAAAACCTCATCCTCGCTTGGGCCAGGCACCAAAGAACAGATCAGCGCAGCACCTGAGGCACAGACTGTCCATCACGACTGCGTGGCAATGATTCGACCGGAACGACCTAAAAGTACCTTCCTGGCTCCAGTGGCAGGACTCCTGGGGAGGAAGATCGAATTCACAGGCACTCTTCCAGCTTTTGTGGCAGAATCGCGGGAGAGAAGGATCAAGGCAGTCGACCTCGAGGACAGAGGCAAGATGGCCTCTCTGCTGCAGCGAGGTGCAATGTGGCTGGAAAAAAAGATGCCTGCGGCATATCATGAGGTGCAACACTGAGGGACCAACATGTGGAGTCTAACAAAGGATTTAATTGGCGTAAAGCCAGCAGAGTTCTCTTAAAGGAGACCTGCAACCAACTGAACTTAAAGAGGCATTGTATGCATGGCAATCAATGTAACAAACCGATTAAGATTGTGAACAAAATGTTGCGAGATGTCGGTACTATTCCTAATGTAAAGAACAAAATGTTGTTGCGAGATGGCAGGAATAGAGTGTCCCCAAAAGTAGCAAGCGAGCGAATTCAGGAGGGTAAAGGTGCTGATCCTGATGCCCTGCCCCAGATGTCCCCACAAGTTATAGGCCAGCGACCTCAGGAGGGTGAAGGCACTGATCCTGATACCCTGCCCCAGGTCTATCCCAAGCTGCAGGCACCCGATGGCACTATTCGCCACGGACCTGGAAACTAAAACGCCACCAATACGCGCAGTCGGCCGCCGTTGCCCACCCCCCGAGTGGAGACGGGTGCAGCCCCCAGACCCAGTCGCTACCTCGGCCATGTCCGGGAGCGAAAGGTCAGAACCGAGTTCCCCAAACGGGACCTGGAACAGCCAGGTTCCCAACACCGTTAGAGAGCAGGCAGAAGATACTGCAGCCCTCGAAGGAGAACAGGGAGGCCACAGGCTCTGCCCACCACTAGGCAATGGCAAAGACCCTGAGTCCTGGCTAGGTGAACGAACCAAGCCAAACATAGACATAGAAACATAGAAAATAGGTGCAGGAGTAGGCCATTCGGCCCTTCGAGCCTGCACCACCATTCAGTAAGATCTTGGCTGATCATTCCCTCAGTACCCCTTTCCTGCTTTCGCTCCATACCCTTGATCCCTTTAGCCGTAAGGGCCATATCTAACTCTCTCTTGAATATATCCAATGAACTGGCATCAACAACTCTCTGCGGTAGGGAATTCCAAATGTTAGCAAATCTCTGAGTGAAGAAGTTTCTCCTCATCTCGGTCCTAAATGGCTTACCCCTTATCCTTAGACTGTGTCCCCTGGTTCTGGACTTCCCCAACATTGGGAACATTCTTCCTGCATCTAACCTGTCCAGTCCCATCAGAATTTTATATGTTTCTATGAGATCCCCTCTCATCCTTCTAAACTCCAGTGAATACAGGCCCAGTCGATCCAGTCTCTCCTCATATGTTAGTCCTGCCATCCCGGGAATCAGTCTGGTGAACCTTCGCTGCACTCCCTCAATAGCAAAAACGTCCTTCCTCAGATTAGGAGACCAAAACTGAACACAGTATTCCAGGTGAGGCCTCACCAAGGCCCTGTACAACTGCAGTAAGACCTCCCTGCTCCAATACTCAAATCCCCTAGCTATGAAGGCCAACATACCATTTGCCTCCTTCACCGCCTGCTGTACCTGTATGCCAACTTTCAATGACTGATGTACCATGACACCCAAGTCTCGTTGCACCTCCCCTTTTCCGAATCTGCTGCCATTCAGATAATATTCTGCCTGTGTGTTTTTGCCCCCGAAGTGGATAACCTCACATTTATCCACATTATATTGCATCTGCCATGCATTTGCCCATTCACCTAACCTGTCCAAGTCACTCTGCAGCATCTTAGCGTTCTCCTCACAGCTCACACGCCATCTAGCTTAATGTCATCTGAAAACTTGGAGATATTACACTCAATTCCTTCATCTAAATCATTAATGTATATTGTAAAGAGCTGGGGTCCCAGCACTGAGCCCTGCGGCACTCCACTAGTCACTGCCTGCCATTCTGAAAAGGACCTGTTTATCCCGACTGTCTGCTTCCTGTCTGCCAACCAGTTCTCTATCCACGTCAGTACATTACCCCCAATACCATGTGCTTTGATTTTGCACACCAATCTCTTGTTTGGGACCTGGTCAAAAGCCTTTTGAAAGTCCAAATACACCACATCCACTGGTTCTCCCTTGTCCACTCTACTAGTTACATCCTCAAAAAATTCCAGAAGATTTGTCAAGCATGATTTCCCTTTCATAAATCCATGTTGACTTGGACCGATCCTGTCACTGCTTTCCAAATGCGCTGCTATTTCATCTTTAATAATTGATTCCAACATTTTCCCCACTACTGATGTCAGGCTAACCGGTCTATAATTCCCCGTTTTCTCTCTCCCTCCTTTTTTAAAAAGTGGTGTTACATTAGCTACCCTCCAGTCCATAGGAACTGATGCAGAGTCAATAGATTGTTGGAAAATGACCACCAATGCATCCACTATTTCTCGGGCCACTTCCTTATTTACTCTGGGCTGCAGACTATCAGGTCCCGGGGATTTATCAGCCTTCAAACCCATCAATTTCCCTAACACAATTTCTCGCCTAATAAGGATTTCCTTCAGTTCCTCCTTCTCACCAGACCCTCGGTCCCCTAGTATTTCTGGAAGGTAATTTGTGTCTTCCTTCGTGAAGACAGAACCAAAGTATTTGTTCAACTGGTCTGCCATTTCTTTGTTCCCAGCTAGCAGGGGGCGCAGCGCCGCTATCAGACGACTAGGACCCTGTCCGGTTGCTGTGGAACCTGCGTCCTCGAATACCTGCACTGCTACCTCAGTACTTATCACGACTGAACCATGAATGCAATCTACTCGGTGATTGGAGCGTGGGCAGATACAGCAGGAGCGGCGAGAAACTATGGAGCACGTCTCCAGTCGTCTTGGTCAACCCTTGCCACTGGACCAAGGCCGAGCTCTGTCAAGCCCGTGTGGTGGCTGGTGTGCAACGGCCACCCCACGTTAAAAAAAATCTACGCACAGGCATCTTCCAACCTTCAGGATGTTGTTCGGAATCTGGAATATTAGCTCCTTCATTGAAACACCTGTGAACTCATCCTCTTTTGGCGTGGAAGCAAGTTATCCTCGATACGAGGGACCGCCTATGATGACAATGAGTTATAGAAACATAGAAACATAGAAAATAGGTGCAGGAGTAGGCCATTCGGCCCTTCTAGCCTGCACCGCCATTCAATGAGTTCATGGCTGAACATTCAACTTCAGTACCCCATTCCTGCTTTCTCGCCATACCCCTTGATCCCCCTAGCAGTAAGGACCTCATCTAACTCCTTTTTGAATATATTTAGTGAATTGGCCTCAACAACTTTCTGTGGTAGAGAATTCCACAGGTTCACCACTCTCTGGGTGAAGAAGTTCCTCCGCATCTCGGTCCTAAATGGCTTACCCCTTATCCTTAGACTGTGACCCCTGGTTCTGGACTTCCCCAACATTGGGAACATTCTTCCTGCATCTAACCTGTCTAACCCCGTCAGAATTTTAAACGTTTCTATGAGGTCGCTTCTCATTCTTCTGAACTCCAGTGAATACAAGCCCAGTTGATCCAGTCTTTCTTGATAGGTCAGTCCCGCCATCCCGGGAATCAGTCTGGTGAACCTTCGCTGCACTCCCTCAATAGCAAGAATGTCCTTCCTCAGGTTAGGAGACCAAAACTGTACACAATACTCCAGGTGTGGCCTCACCAATGCCCTGTACAACTGTAGCAACACCTCCCTGCCCCTGTACTCAAATCCCCTTGCTATGAAGGCCAACATGCCATTTGCTTTCTTAACCGCCTGCTGCACCTGCATGCCAACCTTCAATGACTGATGTACCATGACACCCAGGTCTCTTTGCACCTCCCCTTTTCCTAATCTGTCACCATTCAGATAATAGTCTGTCTCTCTGTTTTTACCACCAAAGTGGATAACCTCACATTTATCCACATTATACTTCATCTGCCATGCATTTGCCCACTCACCTAACCTATCCAAGTCGCTCTGCAGCCTCACAGCATCCTCCTCGCAGCTCACACTGCCACCCAACTTAGTGTCATCCGCAAATTTGGAGATACTACATTTAATCCCCTCATCTAAATCATTAATGTACAGTGTAAACAGCTGGGGCCCCAGCACAGAACCTTGCGGTACCCCACTAGTCACTGCCTGCCATTCTGAAAAGTACCCATTTACTCCTACTCTTTGCTTCCTGTCTGACAACCAGTTCTCAATCCATGTCAGTACACTACCCCCAATCCCATGTGCTCTAACTTTGCACATCAATCTCTTGTGTGGGACCTTGTCGAACGCCTTCTGAAAGTCCAAATATACCACATCAACTGGTTCTCCCTTATCCACTCTACTGGAAACATCCTCAAAAAATTCCAGAAGATTTGTCAAGCATGATTTCCCTTTCACAAATCCATGCTGACTTGGACCTATCATGTCACCTCTTTCCAAATGCACTGCTATGACATCCTTAATAATTGATTCCATCATTTTACCCACTACCGATGTCAGGCTGACCGGTCTATAATTCCCTGTTTTCTCTCTCCCTCCTTTTTTATACCAGAATAGAGAGCTGGGAATTGCTTAATAGATCCTGTTAACCCTTGCTTCTAAGATGCTCACAGTGTCCTGTTCTGGCACTATAATTGTTGGAACAATTCCTGCCTTTATTTTATGGGGGTGTGGTTGAGAAGCTTGCCAAGGAATGTGAGTTCACACTTGCAGTTGCTGAAGCTTTATAATGTTCTGGTCAGCCTGCACCGTAAGGTAGTTTTAATTATCTTGAAACACACTAAGTCAATTGATAATTTCTGTGATCTCATAATATTGTTTATGAAAACAAAGATGCTGTTATGAGGGCTCAGTGCGATCCCTTCCACAGTTGAATAGCCCGCCGGCCCACTCGGTGACCATAAAGTTGAGAATATGATGTGTGAGCCGGGCCCGCTGCGGGCGGGAGTGAGCCAAGCCCCAGGTGCCCAGATGTGCCCGGGGAACCGGCGCCACCTGCGGCCTAGTCCTTACCCTCGTCTCCCTCCTCCTCCACCTGGTCGGCCCAGCTGGTGGGAGTCAAAATCCACGGCGCACGTCAGCCGAGCGCAGCCGCACTGAGAAACCGGGGCTCGTGGGGAGAGAGAGAGAGGGAGCCCTCACTTGGAGATTGAGGGAGGGGGCGTGCGAGGGAGGGGGAGAGGGAGTGCGAGGGAGAGGGAGTGCGAGAGAGGAGATGGAGGGGGAGATAAGGGTTGGGAGAGGAGGAGGGGGGGAGTGACAGAGGGAAGGGGAGATGGAGGGTGGGAGAGATGGAAGATGTGAGAGAGAGGGCGTGAGTTCGGGGCCCAGAAGAGGTGTGGGCCCAGGGACAGCACACTGCGATATGTGTGCTTACTTGGTCCATGCAGCAGAGCTGGTCTCCAGTCGTCCTGTTTAATCCTTGCCACTGGACCGAGATCTAACTCTGTCAAGCCCGTGTGGTGGCTGGTGTGCAATGGCCACCACACATTAAAAAAATCCACGCACAGACATCTTCCACCCTTCAGGATGTAGTTCGGGATCCGGAATATTAGGTCCTTCATTGAAACACCTGTGAACTCATCCTTTTTTGGCGTGGAAGCAAGTTATCCTCGCTTCGAGGGACCGCCTATGATGATGATGATGCTTGTGTACGAATTGGCTGCCGCGTTTCCTACATTACAACAGTGATTACACCCCAAAAGTTCTTCATTTGGCGATGATCCAGCCTTAAACCTCTTCCGAAACACATCAGTCCTCCAACTCCGGCCTTTTGTCCAAACTGGGAGAATCTTCAGTTGCCTTGACACTCTCTGCCTAAACCCCTCCATTTTTCCACTTCTACTTCCCTCATCACCTTTAAAAATCTTCTCAAAACCCATCTATTCGATCAAACTTTCTGTCCGTTTCTAACTCTCGCACCATGGCTCAATGTCTGCTCCTTCATTCCTTTTACCTATTTTTGTATTTTCTTCCCCTCCCTCTTGGAGGTTTTCTGCATAAAGCACTGGGACATTTTCTACATTAAAAGCACGATATATGTGCAAGTTGTTGTTGATCTCATCATCATCAGGGGACCAGCTCCTAAGTCACTGTTAATCATTTGTATACTAGGTGTTAAGAGGTTCATGATAGCAGCTAGAGTCCTTTGCCCCACACTCAGCTATCCTTCAGGAATTGTCAGCCGTGGCTCAGTGGGTAGCACTCTCACCGTCAAATCCCACTCCAGAGACTCGAGTGCAGAAATCTACTCATTGGAATTCAGAAGAATGAGAGGTGATCTTATCAAAACGTATAAGGTTATGAGGGGGCTTGACAAGGTGGATGCAGAGAGGATGTTTCCACTGATGGGGGAGACTAGAACTAGAGGGCATGATCTTAGAATAAGGGGCCACGCATTTAAAACTGAGATGAGGAGAAATGTTTTCTCTCAGAGGATTGTAAATCTGTGGAATTCGCTGACTCACAGAGCTGTGGAGGCTGGGACATTGAATAAAATTAAGACAGAAATAGACAGTTTCTTAAACGATAAGGGAATAAGGGGTTATGGAGAGCGGGCAGAGAAGTGGAGCTGAGTCCATGATCGGATCAGCCATGATCGTATTAAATGGCGGAGTAGGCTCGAGGGGCCGTATGGCCGACTCCTGATCCTATTTCTTATGTTCTTACATTCTTATAATCTAGGCTGACACTCTAGTGCAGTACTGAGGGAGCGCTGCACTGTCGGAGGTGCCGTCTTTCGGATGATACATGAAATCGAGGCCCCGTCTGCCCTCTCAGGTGGATGTGAAAGATCCCATGGCACTATTTCGAGGAAGAGCAGGGGAGTTATCCCCAGTGTCCCGGCCACTATTTATCCCTCAATCAACGTCACTAAAACTTTATCTGGTCATTATCACATTGCTGCTTGTGGAATCATTGTGGAGGCAAATTGGCTGCCGCGTTTCCTACATTACAACAGTAACTACACTTCAAAAGTATTTCATTGGCTGCAAAATGCTTTGAGATGTCCTGAAGTTGTGAAAGGTGCTATATAAATGCAAGTCTTTCTTTTATCTGGACACCATTCAGCACCTCTCCTATGGCAGATTGGGAGTTTACCAGGTGAAGAATCACGGTTTTGAATCCATGTTCAACCCCTCTGCCCCTCCCCCTCAAAGAAATGTAAATGAGAAGGAGACTCAAATTGTGAAGTTCCAATAACTTATGTTTTCTTGAATCATGTTTATGTATGTAATGTGGTCTGTTGTATGTCATGTTTTAGTGTCGATTACTGCAGTTTTCAATTTTTTTAATTCGTTCCGGATTGTGGGCGTCGCTGGCAAGGCCGGCATTTATTGCCCATCCCTAATTGCCCCTTGAGAAGGTGCTGGTGAGCCGCCTTCTTGAACCGCTGCAGTCCGTGTGGTGAAGGTGCTCCCACAGTGCTGTTAGGGAGGGAGTTCCAGGATTTTGACCCAGCGACGATGAAGGAACGGCCGATATATTTCCGAGTCAGGATGGTAGGGAACGTGGAGGTGATGGTGTTCCCATGCACCTGCTGCCCTTCTAGGCGGTAGAGGTCGCGGGTTTGGGAGGTGCTGCTGAAGAAGCATTGGCGAGCTGCTGCAGTGCATCTTGTCGATGGTACACACTGCAGCCACGGTGCGCCGGTGGTGGAGGGAGTGAATGTTGAAGGTGGAGCCAGTGAAGCGGGCTGCTTTGTCCTGGATGGTGTTGAGTTTCTTGAGTGTTGTTGGAGCTGCACTCATCCAGGCAAGTGGAGAGTATTCCATCACACACCTAACTTGTGCCTTGTAAATGCTGGAAAAGCTTTGGGGTTGTGATTTTGCTGCTGCTGATGGCCTACAGCGCCTCATGGATGCCCAGTTTTCAGCTGCTAAATCTTCTGAATCTATCCCATTTAGCACGGTGGTAGTGCCACACAATACGATGAAGGGTGTATTCAGTGTGAAGACGGGACTTTGTCTCCACAATGACAGTGTGGTGATCACTGCTACCAATGCTGTCATGGACAAATGCATCTGTGACAGGTGGATTGGTAAAGACGAGGTCAATTAGAGAAGTATTTTATTGTGTGACATCTGATTACATCTCGAACAAGTGTGGATAAAATGGGCTATTGTACTCAACAGACTGGAACAAACGGGCTGGTGCTGTATTAGTAGATTGCAATTGTGCTGCACAAATGCTGAAAGGGGGAACTAGTAGATTCTTGCTTACCCTGGCAACTTTTATTCACATAAAGTATCAGTTGTGGGTGTGAAACTAGATTCCCTTACATCAGTTAGAAACACCAGTGATTACTTCACTGAGACCGGGAGCTGCAGGGTTTGCTACCTGTTGGAACTTGCTACCTGTTGTTCATGAACATAAGAAGTAGGAGCAGAAGTAGGCCATACGGTCCCTCGAGCCTGCTCTGCCTGATGCTGTGACCGCACGCTTCCCTTCCACTCCCTCGCATTAGCGTTTGAAAAGATCAAGTTGCACAAGTTTATAATTAATGGAAATTGCCTTACAGTTTGGATCTGTAGACATTGCAATAAATAACTACACAGATGGTGTGTCATAAATCTTGTTGACACGTCAGCATCCAGATGGTTGATGATAGAATAGTAACATTAATAGTAATAGTAACAGACTGATTCCCGGGATGGCGGGACTGACATATCAAGAAAGACTGGATCAACTGGGCTTGTATTCACTGGAGTTCAGAAGAATGAGAGGGGACCTCATAGAAACGTTTAAAATTCTGACGGGTTTAGACAGGTTAGATGCAGAAAGAATGTTCCCAATGTTGGGGAAGTCCAGAACTAGGGGTCACAGTCTAAGGATAAGGGGTAAGCCATTTAGGACCGAGATGAGGAGAAACTTCTTCACCCAGAGAGTGGTGAACCTGTGGAATTCTCTACCACAGAAAGTTGTTGAGGCCAATTCACTAAATATATTCAAAAAGGAGTTAGATGTAGTCCTTACTACTAGGGGGATCAAGGGGTATGGCGAGAAAGCAGGAATGGGGTACTGAAGTTTCATGTTCAGCCATGAACTCATTGAATGGCGCTGCAGGCTCGAAGGGCCGAATGGTCTACTCCTGCACCTATTTTCTATGTTTCTAAATCAGCACTTTGTTCAACTGCTGCAGGGGCCAGCAGAGCCTCCCTGTGTATCCCTGTGCCAACTCAATCTCCACGGAAGGTACTGTACTTCCTGCAGTACATCGCCAGTGGATGTGGTGTATTTGGACTTCCAGAAGGCATTTGACAAGGTGCCACTTAAAAGGCTACTGCACAAGATAAAAGTTCACGGGGTTGGGGGTAATATATTAGCATGGATAGAGGATTGGCTAGCTGACAGAAAACAGAGAGTCGGGATAAATGGTTCATTCTCTGGTTGGCAATCAGTAACTAGTGGGGTGCCGCAGGGATCAGTGCTGGGACCCCAACTATTTACAATCTATGTTAACGACTTGGAAGAAGGGACTGAGTGTAACGTAGCCAAGTTTGCTGACGATACAAAAATGGGAGGAAAAGCAATGTGTGAGGAGGACACAAAAAATCTGCAAAAGGACATAGACAAGCTAAGTGAGTGGGCAAAAATTTAGCAGATGGAGTATAATGTTAGAAAGTATGAGGTCATGCATTTGGCAGAAAAAAAATCAAAGAGCAAGTTATTATTTAAATGGAGAAAGATTGCAAAGTGCTGCAGTACAGCGGGACTGGGGGTACCTGTGCATGAAACACAAAAGGATAGTGTGCAGGTACAGCAAGTGATCAGGAAGGCCAATGGAATCTTGGCCTTTATTGCAAAGGGGATGGAGTATAAAAGCAGGGAAGTCTTGCTACAGCTATGCAGAGTATTGGTGAGGCCACACCTGGAATACTCTGTGCAGTTTTGGTTTCCATATTTACAAAAGGATATACATGCTTTGGAGGCAGTTCAGAGAAGGGTCACTAGGTTGATTCTGGGGATGAGGGGGTTGACTTATGAGGAAAGGTTGAGTAGGTTGGGTCTCTACTTATTGGAATTCAGAAGAATGAGAGGTGATCTTATCGGAACGTATAAGATTATGAGGGGGCTTGACAAGGTAGATGCAGAGAGGATGTTTCCACTGATGGGGGAGATTAGAACTAGAGGGCACGATCTTAGAATAAGGGGCCACCCATTTAAAACTGAGATGAGGAGAAATTTCTTCTCTCATAGGGTTGTAAATCTGTGGAATTCGCTGCCTCAGAGAGCTGTGGAAGCTGGGTCATTAAATAAATTTAAGACAGAAATAGACAGTTTAATAAACGATAAGGGGTTATGGGGAGCGGACGGGGAATTGGACCTGAGTCCATGATCGTATTGAATGGTGGAGCAGGCTTGGGGGCCATATGGCCTACTCCTGCTCCTATTTCTTATGTTCTTATGCTGCTTGTTGGAATTGTGCACCCTGTCACAGTGCACTTGTGCGGACGTTAGATGGGAACAGGATTGCGCTTGGCTGTGGCGCTGTTCCCTGCTGATGAGTTACTTGCCGATACCTGCTGACAAGGCTTACACGTCAATAATGGCTACTTGTACAAAGCACCAGAGGGTGGTTCCATCGGGGTTAATGGGTGTCAGGAAACGAGGGAGACAGGGAGGGGAGAAGTGGCGAGAAAAATGAAAATATATTTTTTGAAGCAAAGTTGATATCAATAACTCATTGGCTGAATTAGATGAGTTGAGACAGGCGGTAAAACAGGGCATACTTTTTCTTAATTCACAAACTGCAAATCCATCCTCTGGTGGGTTCAACAGTTTTGTTAGTAACATTCTGCTTTGAGAACCAGTGTATTGTGGTACATGCAGTTCGATTAGAAGTGATAAGCAAGTTGCTGAACAGACTGAAAATTGCACTTTTTTAATCCAGATCATTAGCATATTTTTTCCTCTGTAAACCACAGTGGAATTTGTTTGTGGTCCCTGGTTTACCAGCTCTACCATTAGTCAGCCATTTCAAGAGTTCTCTGAGTAGTTTGAGGTGCACTGGAGTAATAAATTAAAATGGACACCGTCTTTTTAAACTGAGCCACTTACCTTCTCTGAAGTAACGGAGCTCCACATACCTGCTTTTAGGTTCAGGAGGATCCCATGGACTGTGGTGCAGAGTAAACGTGGGGCTGTGTCCCTGGTTTATTGGCTCACCAATACTCACTGTCTCACCAATTCTCGCTGTCTAGGCTCGCGTAGAAAGTCTGGTCACTTGGGCCAAGTACCAGAGTGTAGGTGGTAATTACAGAACTATGCCCCTTCACACGAAGCAAATATTCTGATTTTAAAAGAAAATACAAAACAACTTGTACCCGATTGTGAACAGTGCTTTGATTACAGTAAGATTCTATAATCTGATGACTAGGAATTGCCATTCTCTTCTAGGTTTAAAAAAAAATCATTCCTGGGATGTGGGCGTCGCTGGCAAGGCCGGCATTTATCGCCCATCCCTAACGGCCCCTCGAGAAGGTGGTGGTGAGCTGCCTTCTTGAATTGCTGCAGTCCGTGTGGTGAAGGTGCTCCCACAGTGCTGTTAGGGAGGAAGTTCCAGCATTTTGACCCAGCGATGAGGAAGGAACGGCCGATATATTTCCAACTCGGGATGGTGTGTGACTGGGAGGGGAACGTGGAGGTGGTGGTGTTCCCATACACCTGCTGCCCTTGTCCTTCTCGGTGGTAGAGGTCGCGGGTTTGGGAGGTACTGCTGAAGAAGCCTTGGCGAGTTGCTGCAGTGCATCTTGTAGATGGTACACACTGCAGCCACGGTGCGCCGGTGGTGGAGGGAGTGAATGTTGAAGGTGATGGATGGGTTGCCAATCAAGCTTTGTTCTGGATGGTGTTGAGTTTCTTGAGTGTTGTTGGAGCTGCACTCATCCAGGCAAGTGGAGAGTGTTTCATCACACTCCTGACTTGTGCCTTGTAGATGGTGGAAAGGCTTTGGGGAGTCAAGAGGTGAGACACTCATCGCTATCTGATGGCCAGCAAAGCAATGCCTCTTCCCCCTCTCAACCCATGAGCAGTTTCAGCATTTAGAGAATCATGTATCTTGTCTTTTTTAACCAAAGCATTCACAAGCTGCTCTGGGTGTGGGAATGGCAAATACAAACCTATATTATAATCAGGTCGTGTTGTGGAAATTCAAAGTGCATGACAACCCTGACTGTCTGTTGACCTAGCAACAAAGTCCAGCTACACTTGTCAGTCAGCAGAATGTAATCAGTAGAGGCAGAAATACTCCTTTAACCACAGTGTGTGTTATTTCTTTAACTCCTTCATAGGGTGTGTGCTAGTCCGGACTGCATCTGTCGGGCAATAGTGAAGCAGTGTTAATGATGCTTATGTTTTACCACGTCATGAAATAATACTGAAATATTGATTTTCTGATGCTTTTTACATCTTGACCTCTTCCTCCTCATCATCATAGGCAGTCCCTCGGGACCGAGGAAGACTTGCTTCCACTCTTAGGATGAGTTCTTAGGTGGCTGTACAGTCCAATATGAGAGCCACAGTTTCTGTCATAGGTGGGACAGATAGTCGTTGAGGGAAAGGGTGGGCAGGGAGCCTGGTTTGCCGCACGCTCCTTCCGCTGCCTGCGCTTGATTTCTGCATGATCTCGGTGACGATACTCAAGGAACTCAGCGCCCTTCCGAATGCGCTTCCTCCACTGAGGGCGGTCTATGGTCAGGGAACTCCCAGGTGTCACTGGGGATGTCGCACTTTATCAGGGAGGCTTTGAGGGTGTCCTTGTAACGTTTCCTCTGCCCGCCTTTGGCTCGTTTGCTGTGGACGAGTTCCGAGTAGAGCGCTTGTTTTGGGAGTCTCGTGTCTGGCATGCGAACCGTGTGGCCTGCCCAGTGGAGCTGATCAAATGTGGTCAGTGCTTCAATGCTGGGAATGTTGGCCTGGATGAGGACGCTAATGTTTGTGCGTCTGTCCTCCCAGGGGATTTGCAAGATCTTGCGGAGACATCGCTGGTGGTATTTCTCCAGCGACTTGAGGTGTCTACTGTACATGGTCTATGTCTCTGAGTCATACAGGGTGGGTATTACTACGGCCCTGTAGCCCATGAGCTTGGTGACAGTTTTGAGGGACTGATCTTCAAACACTCTTTTCCTCAGGCGGCCGAAGGCTGCACTGGCGCACTGGAGGCGGTGTTGAATCTCGTCATCAATGCCTGCTCTTGTTGATAGGAGGCTCCCGAGATAGGGGAACTGGTCCACGTTGTCCAGGGCCACGCCGTGGATCTTGATGACTGGGGGGCAGTGCTGTGCGGCGAGGACAGGCTGGTGGAGGACCTTTGTCTTACTAATGTTTAGCGTAAGGCCCATGCTTTCATATGCCTCGGTAAATACGTTGACTATGTCCTGGAGTTCAGCCTCTGTGTGTGCACAGACACAGGCGTCGTCCGCGTACTGTAGCTCGACGACGGAGGTTGGAGTGGTCTTGGACCTGGCCTGGAGACGGCGAAGGTTGAACAGCTTCCCACTGGTTCTGTAGTTTAGCTCCACTCCAGCGGGGAGCTTATCAACTGTGAGGTGGAGCATGGCAGCGAGGAAGATTGAGAAGAGGGTTGGGACGATAACGCAGCCCTGCTTTACCCCGGTCCGGACAAGAACTGGATCTGTGATGGATCGTTGGTAAGGATCACGGCTTGCATGTCGTCATGGAGCAGGCGGAGTATGGTGACGTACTTTTGGGGGCATCCGAAACGGAGGAGGATGCTCCATAGACCCTCGCAGCTGACAGTGTCAAAGGCCTTTGTCAGGTCGAAGGCGACCATGTATAAGGGCTGGCGCTGCTCCCTGCATTTTTCCTGCAGCTGTCACGCTGCAAAGATCATGTCCGTTGTGTCCCGAAGGGGACAAAATCTGCACTGTGATTCCGGGAGGAGCTTCTCGGCCACAGGGAGAAGACGGTTGAGGAGGACTCTAGCGATGACTTTCCCAGTGGTTGATAGCAGGGAGATTCCTCTGTAGTTGACGCAGTTGGACTTGTCCCCTTTTTTAAAGATGCTTACAATCACTGCATCTCTAAGGTCTCCTGGTATAGAAACATAGAAAATAGGTGCAGGATTAGGCCATTCAGCCCTTCTAGCCTGCACCGCCATTCAATGAGTTCATGGCTGAACATGAAACTTCAGTACCCCATTCCTGCTTTCTCGCCATACCCCTTGATCCCCCGAGTAGTAAGGACTTCATCTAACTCCCTTTTGAATATATTTAGTGAATTGGCCTCAACTACTTTCTGTGGTAGAGAATTCCACAGGTTCACCACTCTCTGGGTGAAGAAGTTTCTCCTCATCTCGGTCCTAAATGGCTTACCCCTTATCCTTAGACTGTGACCTCTGGTTCTGGACTTCCCCAACATTGGGAACATTCTTCCTGCATCTAACCTGTCTAAACCCATCAGAATTTTAAACGTTTCTATGAGGTCCCCTCTCATTCTTCTGAACTCCAGTGAATACAAGCCCAGTTGATCCAGTCTTTCTTGATAGGTCAGTCCCACCATCCCGGGAATCAGTCTGGTGAATCTTCGCTGCACTCCCGCAATAGCAAGAATGTCCTTCCTCAAGTTAGGAGACCAAAACTGTACACAATACTCCAGGTGTGGCCTCACCAAGGCCCTGTACAACTGTAGCAACACCTCCCTGCTCCTGTACTCAAATCCCCTCGCTATGAAGGCCAACATGCCATTTGCTTTCTTATTCGCCTGCTGTACCTGCATGCCAACCTTCAATGACTGATGTACCATGACACCCAGGTCTCGTTGCACCTCCCCTTTTCCTAATCTGTCACCATTCAGATAATAGTCTGTCTCTCTCTTTTTACCACCAAAGTGGATAACCTCACATTTATCCACATTATACTTCATCTGCCATGCATTTGCCCACTCACCTAACCTATCCAAGTCACTCTGCAGCCTCATAGCATCCTCCTCGCAGCTCACACTGCCACCCAACTTAGTGTCATCCGCAAATTTGGAGATACTACATTTAATCCCCTCGTCTAAATCATTAATGTACAATGTAAACAGCTGGGGCCCCAGCACAGAACTTTGCGGTACCCCACTAGTCACTGCCTGCCATTCTGAAAAGTCCCCATTTACTCCTACTCTTTGCTTCCTGTCTGACAACCAGTTCTCAATCCACGTCAGCACACGACCCCCAATCCCATGTGCTTTAACTTTGCACATTAATCTCTTGTGTGGAACCTTGTCGAAAGCCTTCTGAAAGTCCAAATATACCACATCAACTGGTTCTCCTTTGTCCATTTTACTGGAAACATCCTCAAAAAATTCCAGAAGATCTGTCTCTTCCCTCCAGAAGAGAGATGAGGTCGTGTATTCGCGCCAGTAGTGCCTTTCCACCATACTTCAGTGCCTCAGCAGGGATTCCATCCGCTCCCCTAGACTTGTTTTTTCGTTGTCTTATGGCCTTTTCTACCTCATGCAGTGTTGGGGTCTCACTGAGGTGGTGGCGGGTAGCATGCTGTGGAATGGAGTCGACAACACTCGACTCAAAGGCAGAGTCTTGGTTGAGGAGATCTTTGAAGTGTTCCTTCCAGCGGGCCCTGACAGCCTCAGTGTCCTTGATGAGTGTTTCCCTGTTCTTGGCCAGGAGTAGGGTGGGGCCTTGGGAGTTTGGTCCGTATGTGGCCTTGACTGCGGTGAAGAATCCTCGTACATCATGGCTGTCGGCCAGCTGCTGTATCTCCTGTGCTTTCTCCATCCAACACCTGTTCTTTAGGTCCCGGGTTTTTTGTTGGACCTTAGCCTTTAGCCGTCTGTAATGCTGCTTTGCTGCTCCCGAGTTGGGTTGCTGTTTAAGGCTCAGAAATGCCCTGCGTTTGCAGTCTATTAGTTCTTGAATATCCTGATCATTCTCATCAAACCAGTCCTGGTGTTTCCTGAGTGACTGAGCGTCTCCTTGCAGACACTGGTTCTGGAGGCCTGGAGGGCAGACCAAGCGCTGTGGGGATTCTGCGTCTCGGGGTCATCAAGGCACGCCAGGTTAGCTGTGAGGTGCTGACTGCAAAGGGCTCTCTTAGCTGGGTCCTTAGGTGCCCCGGCATTGACTTTTTTGCGACACTGCTTCTGCTGCCCCCTTCGCTTTGGGGCTATGTTGATGTCACTAATAACTGATATGTCCTTACTATACAGTATAAATCCACACGAGGCCCATACTTGAGAGAAGGTCACTCTGTGACCAGTTACCTTTATTACCAAGAGCCCAAGTGCTGAAGGTGGGTGAAGCTTCCCCTTTTATACCTGAAAGTCCAGGTTAGGAGTGTCTCCCACAAGTTCATCCCCTTGTGGTCAATGTTCTCAAGGTGTACAACTTCGGTCAGCTTATATATGGGTTACAATGATAGTTCAATACATGACAATGGCTGTACAGTCCAATATGGGAATTACAGTCTCTGTCACAAGTGGGACAGATAGTCGTTGAAGGAAATGGTGGGTGGAACAGGTTTGCCGCTTATTTTCTGCATGATCTCAGCGTTGAGACTGGAGGTGCTCAGCACCCTCCCGGATGCACTTCCTCCACTTAGGGCAGTCTTTGGCCAGGGATTCCCAGGTGTCGGTGGGGATGTTGCACTTTATCAGGGCGGCTTTGAGGATGTCCTTGAAACGTTTCCTCTGCCCACCTGGGGCTCGCTTGCCGTGTAGGAGTTCTGAGTAGAGCACTTGCTTTGGGAGTCTTGTGTCGGGCATACGGACTATTTGCAGACCAGGGCACGGACAAGTGATCGGCACTCTGACCTTTGCTGGCTGACCTCTTCAGCCACATGAGCTAGTTGGCAACTTGTAATCTGCTTTTCTCTCCCAGGGAAGATGTGCTTGGCCAGGGATCGGTGCCTCTCCTGACCGCACAACTGAGATCAGGGAGGTGTAGAGAAGAACCCATGCCTCGCAACTCTGTATTGCATTATATTGGATATTGATCTGCTCGGAGAAATCTCGTGTGTTTCAGGGAATTTGATTCCTAAAATTCAAAGTTTAGACAAAAGTCAAAGAGCTGAAATAATGGTACGTCCTGGAGCCAGTGACATCGTGAGTGTTTGAGCACAGCACGTGCTAGGTCTATAATGACAAGCTCCACTGAGAATCTCAGGCAGTAACGGTGCTGTAATTGGCGTCAGTGTCCTTGGCCTGGGAAGAAAACAAAGCAAGTTGGATTTAGGTGGATTTATAGTTCGATTTATTTTCTTTTTGGATTTTAACAGTAAATACCCTTTTTGTTTTACCAGTGTGCTGCCAGTACAGTGACAATCCCGGAAACGTTGCTCTTTGTATCCACGCTCGATGGGAACCTGCACGCTGTCAGTAAACGGACTGGGGAGATCAAATGGACTTTAAAAGAAGGTAAAACTCTTTTTTCCAATTAATGTAACATTTTTTTTTTAATTAACAATTTGCCCTTGAGGCTTTTCTGCATCTTAACACAAAACAGAATCACCAACATGTTGCAGGTAACTTACTGAGTTTAACAGGGATGTAGCTAATTGATGATAAACCTTTTTCTCCTGAGGTCATCGACCCCCATAGTATGTCAGGGCTGCAAGTGAAGTAACTTTGAGGTGAACTGTCAGCCCAGTTCATGGCTGGACTCATCAATGGGACAAAGCTGTCCATAATTCAGAGCTGATGGTACTCTGGGTAAATAGAAATGTGTCTCTGATGCAGTGAGGCTGCTCTTCCACAGTTCGAGTTGGACCAGTATAAAGGGAGAAAATGAACGGTTGGTATTGTGGAATGAACATAAGAATTAGGAGCAGGAGTAGGCTATATGGCCCCTCGAGCCTGCTCCGCCATTCAATACAATCATGACTGAATGGTATACCTAGCGCTGTTCCAGGCTGCCGTTCGCCTTTTATGGCCCCGACCTGCCGCTGATGGTCTCTCACAGGTCGGGGCCTCCACGCTGCTCCAGCCGCTGCAGCTCCGTTCCTTTTATGGCCCCGACCTGCGTGGGAACACCAGCGGCAGGTCGGGACCATAAAAGGAGTGGCAAGCAGCGTGGAGCATACCACTGCAAGGTACAGCGCGAGCTGGTGCAGGATGGCAACGGCAACCAAGAGGGCATCTGGATTGGACGTCATCAAGGTCCAGGTCGGTGATTGGAGCGTGGGCAGGTACAGCAGGAGCAGCGAGGTTGGGGTGCAGGAGCAGCAAGTGATCGTGGAGCGACGCGATCGAGGCCCAGGAGAGGTCTGAGTTAGGGCCCAGAAGAAGCGAGGGCCCAGGGGCAGCACGGGCCAGCCCACACTGTGATTGTGTGTGCACTAGATCTATGCAGCAGAGCTGGTCTCCAGTCGTCCTTGCCACTGGACCAAGACCTAGCTCTGTCAAGCCCGTGTGGTGGCTGGTGTGCAACGGCCACCACACGTTAAAAAAATCCACACACAGGCATCTACCACCCTTCAAGATGTAGTTCTGGTCTTTCATTGAAACATCTGTGAACTCATCCTTTTTTGGCGTGGAAGCAAGTCATCCTCGATACAAGGGACCGCCTATGATGATGACATCTAGCACTGGCTTTTCTCTGTTCAAAAGCGCTGGAATCTGTAGTACAGATTGCACCGTCTGGGTCTGGGCCAACACAAACTCAAAGGTGGCTAACAGCTGGCTTTACTCTGCTTACTGTCAGCCTAGATCATCCGCCAGAGTCTAACGGCTGCTGCAAGAAATCGGATTAATCGCACTTTGTGGTAACACTACCGAGGAAGCTGGTGTTAGGGAAGGTGCTGTGGGTTTCACTCAGGGTCTAGTGTGGCATGTTGATTTCCTCGCTGGCTGTAAATAACCTCCCAGCTGTTGCAAGGACCAAGAAACTCGTGATCTTTGACTGCAAAATATTCTCAATCAAAAAACTAAACAAGAAGCAGATGCTCTGGCCCTTTCTGCAGCGAGAATACATGGATTCTCTTGCACCCATAATTTCCCCACCCAATCTCACGGAGCGAGTGAAGAAGGCTGTAAGCAGATGTGAGGAAATATACCCTTGAAAGCAGGCACATTAGAGACTAAGTAAAACGCAGAGCTTCCTTCCATGTCAGTTGCTGTAGCTTGGCTGAGGACTAGCATGAGGTGTGCTGAAATGACACCAGAAACACTATGACAAAAACAATCTAATCTCCACCCACCCCCGCCAAAAGTCTCTACAGAAAGAAGCAAACTGTAGTGATAGATAGGCTAACCATGGTTTATATAGTTAGATGATCTCTAATTACAGGACCAGCACTGTTACAGGGTTCGTGTTTGTGACTGTGACAGAGGTAAACTATCCCTCCTCGTCCTCCTCGTCTTCCTCGTCCTGCCTCTATCCTTCCAGCTGGGTGGGACTGCACACGCCTGGTTCCATTCTTATCTATCTAATCGTAGCCAGAAAATCTCCTGCAATGGCTTCTCTTCCCACTACCACATCGTTACCTCTGGTCTCCCCCAAGGATCTATCCTTGGCCCCCTCCTATTTCTCATCTACATGTTGCCCCTTGGTGACATCATCCACACACAGCTTCAGTTTCCACATGTACGAAGATGACACACAGCTCTACCTCTCTGCTACTTCTCTTGGCCTCTCCATGGTCTCTAAATTGTCAGACTGCTTGTCCGACATCCAGTACTGGATGAGCAGAAATTTTCTCCAATTAAATATTGGTAAGACCGAAGCCACTGTCTTTGGTCCCTGCTACAAACTGCATTTCCTAGCTACCGACTCCATCCCTCTCCGTAGAGTCTATCTGAAGCTGAACCAGACTGTTCGCAACCTAGGCGTCATACTTAACCCTGAAATTAGTTTCTGGCCACATATCCACGGCCTAACTAAAACCGCTTATTTTCACCTCCGTATCATCGCCTGTCTCTGCCCCTGCCTCAGCTCATCTGCTGCTGAAACCCTCGTCCATGCCTTTGTTACCTCTAGACTTGACTACTCTAATGCACTCCTTGCTGGCCTCCCACGTTCTACTCTACATAAATTTGAGGTCATCCAAAATACTGCTGCCCATGTCCTAACTCGCACCAAGTACCACTCACCCATCACCCCTGTGCTCGCTGACCTACATTGGTTCCTGGTTAAGCAACGCCTCAATTTCAAAATTCTCATCCTTGTTTACAAATCCCTCCATGGCCCTCGCCCCTCCCTATCTCTGTAATCTCCTCCAGCCTCACAATCCCCCGAGATGTCTGCGCTCCTCTAATTCTGCCTTCTTTAGTATCCCTGATTATAATCACTCAACCATTGTTGGTCGTGCCTTCTGTTGTCTAGGCCCCAACTGGAACTCCCTATCTAAACCTCTCTGCCTCTCTAGCTCTCTTTCCTCCTTCAGGACACTCCTTAAAACCTTCCTCTTTGACCAAGCCGTAATTTATTTTTATGTGGCTCGGTGTCAGATTTATTTGTTTTGTCTTATTACACCGCTGTGAAGCACCCTGGGACGTTTTACTACATTAAAGGTGCTATATAAATACAAGTTGGTGTTGTTGTGTTTACCACCGTTACAGGGTGGATATTTACACTGTTACAGGGTGGGTGTTTACACCGTTACACGGTTGGTATTTAGCACTGTTAATTTTCTCAAACGGCACTGAATGTTGTCTGTAATTTGTTTTTCAGATCCAATCATTCAGGTTCCAGTCTACCTAGGCGAGTAAGTTACTTCAAGAAATTATTATTTGCACTCTGAAAATTTCTGCAGAATTTAGGCCTGAAGTGTTACGGTCTGACGTCATCTAATTATTGACTTTCTATATGATTAAAACTTTTGTGCCTGGCATGTAACTGTAGGGTGTGGGGAATTGTTCATTGTTTTCATAGAGGCATGCCGAATGATTCAAATTTCACACACTCAACCACACTGTGCACTTTACTAGCACAAAATCCCCATTCACAAACAAAGGGACCAATCACATACCTCAAAAATATATCAGACAGCCTTTGGACACTGGCAGTTTTCCATTCCCGCTCTATTAATTCCCTGTCCTCCTGCCAATTTAGGGACTGCTCATATTACAAACACTGATCCCTCGATCTATTCCCTCCTGTCCCAGTATTTCTTCAGGAGTCTTCTTTGGACTCCCTACCCTCATTAGCACCCCCCCCCCCCCCGGCTTTCTCACAGTCTCAGCTCTGTTCCTGGAGCTCCTCCTCTTGTCCCTTAGACCGTTGCGATGTTTTTAGGGGCACTGTGTGTGCGTGGCCTTTCTATGTCATGCACATGTGTGATTTTCTCAGTTCATAATCTACTATTTGCCCTGTCGTGTGAGTTTTTGCCCCTCTCCCAAATGTGAGACTGTCGCTACAGGCTTTTCCCATGTTTCCTGGCCTAAAACTAACTTTTGAGTGCCCCTCGGTATTGATTTTTGCTCACGTGCTTTCTGCCCTCAGTTGTATAATATTCAATTCCAGTTGTTCCTGAATGGCCTCTTGTGTACTTGCAATCTTTCAATCTTTGAAACTTTGTCTCCCAGCCAATAAGTAGCACAGGTTCAGTGCGTGCCTGTCTGATGTAGTGCTGTAGTCCCTTTGAACAGTCAGGTCATAGAAGCATTCATCTAATTTTGATGTGCTGAGCACTGCCCATCAGCAGATCAATCACGTTTGCCAGTGTGGTTTCTCGAAATAAATATTGAGCCTCCGAGACTTCGCACTTGTATTTTGCGCACCCACTTTTCAAACCGGTGTGTGTGCCAGTTCACTGGTTGCAGTGCCACAGAAGAACAGTGGAACCATAGGATGTTACAGCACCGAAACAGGTCATTCAGTCTGTGCTTGTGATGGTATAAAAATATAGAAGAGATTGCTGGGGAAAAGGGGAATGACTTGCAGGTTGGTAGTTCCAGCGAGGGATTCAAATCGTCTTAGAAATCCTGGGAGGGTTGCTGATGGTTCATGAATGTCATTTAAGCCCAAATTAAATGTGTTGTATATGCAGACTATAGATATACTCTCTTTGTAGTCACTATATAGTTGCATAAGCTGGAGACTTGTTACCTGATGTACTATCAATAAGGTTTACACTGTGTATATACTATGCTGGCACCACGAGAGGGTGCAACTGGTGGAGACCGGGGTTTTTCTGCTCCTGTGGCAGAGGCTGTCCATCAGAGGGCGCTGCGGTGGGAGACCTGAGGGTCACCTGCATAGGTGTGCAGGGCCCAGTATAAAATGCTGCTCACCATGCTTGTGCCTCACTCTGGAGTTACGAATAAAGGACCAAGGTGACTACAGTTTGAGTACAACACATTGTCTCATGGAGTCATTCATAGGTACATTACACACATAACACAATGCAGTTCTTGCTTTTTGCTCACTGGTTTGTGTTACTCGTTCAGTCAGTCTGTCCTTCTGTAACGTGGTGTATGTTTGATGCCTGCTTTCTGTTCTGATTGTAGGCCAGCATTTCTTCCCGATCCAAATGACGGCAGCCTCTATGTCATGGGAGGGACATCTAAAGATGGGCTCATGGTAAGTTGCAGAACATTTTTTCACCCCGAAGGTGAGTTTCAATCCTGAATGTATCATTCAGCTACAGCACCAACAGTGTTCTCTCCTCTGCTGTCTGTACTATATCCACAAGATCATTTTTAAAAAGCTGTTCCAACCTTTTGATTGTAAGAAAAGTTCAAACTTCACGTGGTTGTTTGTTAATGTACAGTAACACCGATGGTAGTTGTCTTGCTTTTATTTCCAGCTTTAGGGTTGGACTTTCAGCATATATCCGCCCATTTAGCGCCCATATAAACACTGAGATTCTGCTTACCGCCCATATTTGGTTATAAATGGAAACTACCGCCCGATTAGTGGCCATTTATCGCCAGCGGAACTCTCGGCATACAATCACTGCCAGGAATGAGCTGAACCGCCCGCCCATTTTAAAAAATAAAATCTGACGTCATCACTTGTGCACCGCCCAGAAGACTGTTTATAATGGAACGTACCGCCCACAACAGCGCCCAGATTATTGCCGCGCGCTAATTTCTGCATTTCGCCCATATACCGCCCAAATGATCGCTCGCCCAAAAAGATGATCAAGAAAAGCTGCACTCACCTGGCCTTAACCTGGTGGTACCAACGCCATTTTGTAAATTGGAGGAAGTTTAATAAAAGGCTGCTTCGAGTTGATGGGAGCATTGAAGTAATTTGTGAGTGATTTTAAGGGGGTTTTAGAATCGTGACAACAATCTAATCACATTGTGGTCAATTTTGAGGTGTTTGTTGAGGACAATTTAAGAATTTTGAAGACAGATTAGGGCATTTCTAGTAATGGGGCCTGTAATTTCTCAGCTAGTATTGATGATGACTCACATGCTGCAGAATAGAGATAGGAGAATGTTCATTGACGAGCATTATGTGCCCAATCAAAGAGGTGAAAGTACAAAACCAAAATGGCTGGAATGAAAGGTGATTGGTGGAAGAACAGTTTAGTGCTGTATATTCATTGCTGCCTTCGGGTATTTTTGGTGATTCATTTAGTAACCAGTGAAATGCAAATCTTAAACCGTGCTTTCTTCAAAATACAGAGGGTGAGAAACTACCCAGAGGAAATCAGAATTGTATTTTCAAGTAATACAGATTTTTTTTGAGAGCTTATATAAAATCTGATACTTATTAGTGTATCACGTGTGTATTGTTTTAGATTTCAGTGTAAAGTGCAGTACAATTTATATCATTGTCTTTTTCTCTTCTGTCACACAGTCGATAACAGGTCTTGAAGTTGTGATATAGTTATTACAATACTGCTTCAGTGTATTTTAACACCCTTGTGGTGTACAGTGTTTCCTGGCAGTGAGAGAGGACAGCAGCGTTATTCCTAGAGCTCAGGCCAAGGAGCATGTGCACATGTGTCCGAGTGTCACACCATCGGCTAGGGAAAGAGTGCTTTTTTATGGGATGTTGGCGTCACTGGCACGACCAGCATTTATTGCCCATCTCTAATTGCCCTTTTGAAGGTGGTGGTGAGCCGCCTTCTTGAACCGCTGCAGTCCGTGTGGTGAAGGTGCTCCCACAGTGCTGTTAGGGAGGGAGTTCCAGGATTTCGACCCAGCGACGATGAAGGAACGACAATATATTTCCAGGTCAGGATGGTGTGTGACTCGGAGGGGAACTTGCAGGTGATGGTGTTCCCATGCACCTGCTGCCCTCGTCCTTCTCGGTGGTAGAGGTCGCGGGTTTGGGAGGTGCTGCCGAAGAAGCCTTGGCGAGTTGCTGCATTTGCATCTTATAGATGGTACACACTGCAGCCACGGTGCGCCGGTGGTGGAGGGAGCGCAAGTTGAATACATTAGATGAGGTGCCAATCAAGCGGGTTGCTCTGTCCTGGATGGTGTCGAGCTTTTTGAGTGTTGTTGGAACTGTATTCATCCAGGCAAGTGGAGAGTATTCCTTCACACTCCTGACTTGTGCCTTGTAGATGGTGGAAAGGCTTTGGGGAGTCAGGAGGTGAGACACTCGTCGCAGAATACCCAGCCTCTGACCTGTTGTTGTGGCCACAGTATTTATGTGGCTGGTCCAGTTAATTTTCTGATCAATGGTGACCCCCCCCAGGATGTTGATGGTGGGGGATTCGGCGATGATGATGCCGTTGAATATCAAGGGGAGGTGGTTAGACTCTCGCTTGTTGGAGATGGTCATTGCCTGCACTTGCTGCAGCAATGCAAGTCTATCTGTGAGACAAATTAATCTGCATGGAGAAGCTAACATTTATCCAGGACCTCAGATGAGTATAGCCACCATTCAAAATGGGACTGACATTAAGGGATGGACATTAAGGACGTTGCAGAAACAAAGGCTGGGCGCTTCTGTAATCCACTCTGCAAGGAAAATGTTTAGAGTTTGGAGGACAGAGTGATCAATACTGAGATCATGAGAAGGAATGACCCATGTGCAGTAACAGTATGTTACAATGAGAAGATTATTGTGGTAGATGTGTACAACATGGCTGTAGATAGGTACTTTTGGAAGGTGGTGCAATACGTCCCAGCTAGGAAAAATACCAGGTGTAAGCCTACAGCTTGTGTTGGGACTGAGCATGAGAAGGGACAGGGTGTAAGAGTGACACTGAGTAGACAGCTATGGAAGCTGGCTGAAGGGTAGCACCACGCCGAGGTTTTAAGGCATCCACAGGCAGCCTAGTTTTAGTGAATGACAACCAAACAGGTGGCATATATTTCCTAATTATATCCAAAATCTGCCCTTTAAACAATGCATATTGTCGTCACACTTTCTAAATAATGCAGCAACTTAAAGCTTAAAAACCAGGTCATTGAAGGGCATTGTCTGAAAGCCAGTTCGGCCTCTCTGCTTACTGTCAAATACTATTGCTTCTTATTTCAGAAACTCCCTTTCACCATCCCTGAGTTGGTTCATTCCTCTCCGTGTCGGAGCTCTGATGGAATATTGTACACAGGTAAAGATTTTTTTTTTAACTATCTCTTTATCTCTTTACATTTCTCTGCTTATAGTAAAGCAATGTTACAAGTGTAAAGTTCCCCCTCCCAGATGAAGCTTCTCAGGTTACACATCGCACCAGTTGCTAACTTCGAGGCCGAGTGCTCCTGTCTCCAGCAGTGCTGCTCCTTACCTCGCACCATGAGGTGCACGGCAGGACGCTGATGGTGCGATGTTTCCAGTGTTTCTCTCCAGCATCTGTTCTCCATTCGCTATCCCTTCCCGTCACACCACAGCCAAGCTCAGGGACTCACTTTATAGATAACTACATGTCTGAACCGCAGAATACCCAGCCTTGGGCAGTCCCTCGGATTCGAGGATGACTTGCTTCCACACTAACATGAGTTCTGAGGTGGCTGATGTGAGATCCACAGACTCGGTCACAGGTGGGGGCAGGTGGTGGTTGAAGGGACGGTTGGGTGGGGTGCTTGGCTTGTCGTACGCTCCTTCCACTGTTTGTACTTGGCTTCCACGTGCTCCTGACGAAGAGACAAAGTGTTCGGCGCCTTCCCGGATACCTCTTCTCCACTTCGAGCGGTCATGGGCCAGGGGTTCCCGAGAGTCGGTGGGGAGGCTATGAGGGTGTCTTTGAAGCATTTTCTCTGCCCTCCTGGGGCCCGCTTGCCATGACGGAGCTTGGAGTAGTGCCTGTTTCGGGAGTTTTGTGGCAGGCATGCGGACTACATGGCCCGCCCATCGGAGCTGATTGAGTGTGGTCAATGCATTGATGCTGGGGATGTTGGTCTGAGAGAGGACGCTGATGTTGGTACGTCTGTCCTGCCAGTGGATTTGCAGAATTTTGTGGAGGCAGTGTTGGTGGTACTTCTCGAGTCCTATCACACAGTGGCACAGAGCGTTGGAGCAGCATGCTGTGCTACTTCTGCTTGCCTGTTCTTTCAAATGAGATCAGAAAGGCTTCATTATTACAGTGCCTGTGTTTGTGCTTGCGTTCATTCCTGTGCGTTTGCGCACACTTGTGCCTTTGTATATGTACTTGTAACTGTGTTTGTGCACGCGCATGTGTATTGATGCCTGTGTGTGTGTGCACTTTTGTCTGTGTGAGTGCTTGTGCCTGTGTGCGTACCCCACAGTAGATTTATATCAGAGTTCAAGAGAATTCTAAGTATGGGACCAAACAAGGCCAGGAGGAAAAATACAAGATGAGAAACGGCCCACCCTGCCCATCCATTCAAACAGACAGTTTACACTGTCGGGAACTCCAGCCAACTTATTCAATCTCCAGAAACTGGTGAATAACCGCAGGTAAGCGGTAAACAGTCTGTGTGGTTCCAAGCTGGCACTGATAGTAAGACGCCAAGATCTCAGCCTAACATTACAGTCTACCTTATTCAGCCCTGACCAGTTACATTCCACAGGTGGCACCTCCGTGGTCCCGAGAGCACAGGAACCTTCATGTCCCGGGCGTCACTGGCCATCTTTGTGTGCACTTATCCTTTGACCCTGTATTAATCACATATTTACCCAGCTCCTGTTAAAGATGTTGGCATAACATTAGCTCTTTTCAATGCTCGTCTATTTCACATATCTATTCCTTTATGGGCAATAATATATATTTTTTAAATTGTACAGTTGCATTGACTATTTGGAAAGCAGTGACAGGATCGGTCCAAGTCAGCATGGATTTATGAAAGGGAAATCATGCTTGATAAATCTTCTAGAATTTTTTGAGGATGTAACTAGTAGAGTTGACAAGGGAGAACCAGTGGATGTGGTGTATTTGGACTTTCAAAAGGCTTTTGACAAGGTCCCACACAAGAGATTGGTGTGCAAAATCAAAGCACATGGTATTGGGGGTAATGTACTGACGTGGATAGAGAACTGGTTGGCAGACAGGAAGCAGAGAGTCGGGATAAATGGGTCCTTTTCAGAATGGCAGGCAGTGACTAGTGAGATACCACAAGGTTCAGTGTTGGGACCCCAGCTATTTACAATATACATTAATGATTTAGACAAAGGAATTGCATGTAATGTCTCCAAGTTTGCAGATGACACTAAGCTGGGTGACGGTGTGAGCTGTGAGGAGGACGCTAAGAGGCTGCAGGGTGACTTGGACAGGTTAGGTGAGTGGGCAAATACATGCCAGATGCAATATAATGTAGATAAATGTGAGGTTATCCACT